>NW_015172046.1:137175-188924 GCF_001447785.1 Gekko japonicus | reverse complement strand
ACTCTTTCCATGCATTCTCCTAGTATTCAGTCTGCACAACTTGGACTCTGTGAAGCCGAATACAGCTCACCCACCATGCATTGTGGCTAGCCAAGGGTCTCCCTTCTGCGGGCAGGCAGCAGAGGAAGTGTCTTGACCTCCCAGTAAGCCGCCATACATGGTGGGTGGACAGCATTCAGCTTTGCTAGGTCACAAATCCCACAGTCTTAACTGCAACAAATTTATTTCACCAATCCACATTTGCAGTTTTTAGAGACATCAAAACAATTATCTAAATCAGCCAAATGCCAGAGAAGCACACACAAACTGAAAGAGACTCGTTTATGCAATAGATTTCAACAGCAGATGCGTCAGATTATTTTAGTTGTACTGTAAGATGTCTCTTATTAAAACAAATAGGAGTGTTTTAGAAGAGTTTCTCAAGATTCCCAACCCCAGGAAAATGCTCTCAGCAGTTTTTCGGCCCTGACATTCTCCTCTGTGACACTTGAAACAGCCTTTGGGTTGAAGGGCAGCTGATGCACGGCTATATTTGTAACTCTGGCTCATTGCTGGCATTCTTCTCAGTGAAAGAAGCTACTGTCTAAAGTTACAGCAATCAGACTTCCATTTGCAGTCACAGCGAACTGGCAGGGAATGGCCTTCATTTGAAAAATCAAGGTTCACTTGGAGAAATAGATGTGGTTTGCTGTCATTGGGGCATAAGAAGAATTTACAGATGTTTAAGAGAGAAGGCAAGTTTTGTGCGTGTGTCCCCCCCCCCTTTTTTTGGCTAGCAGCATTCTCAGTTTCTTACAGATTATTAGAACCAGATCACATAAGCATGGTGGTTTGAAACTGTATCTTTGTGATCCTGAGCATTATTGTTTAAAGTTTTTCTAAAGGCACAAACTCTAATTACAGGTGAACCAATGAAATCGACTAAACTGCAGATTTATAGGGCAAGAACTAAAGGAGTAGATATTTTGTAAAATGTTTATTTTGTATTTTTATAGCCAAGTTTACACGTTGTAAAAACAGATTTTTTTTTTCAAAATTTTGTGTGATGTTCTTAATGTTCCTAAACCCCTCAGGTGTCAGCAGTACATTTTTCTGGAGGCCCATTTTGAGCAGGGGGTGACAGTTGGGATGCCACAGCCCACACCTGCATGCACAGTGCCATCAAGACCTACAACTACAGCTACTTCTCCATCCAAAGATCTTTCTTGACTCCAAATAACATGGAGCCAGATTTAGCTAGGAGTCAATAGCTGCCAATCTGAAATCTCGACTGTTGCCCTGTGGGAAATCAGAATGTTGCAATTAATCCAACATATGGAGGAGACCTTCAAAGTAGAAGACAGCTTATGTTGACAGCCTGTTACTGTGATCCTCCCTTGTTGTGTTTCATGTCCGCAGGGAGAATGTCAGTGCTCACAAGCAGGGCTTTTTTTGTAGAAAAAGCCCAGCAGGAACTCATTAGCATAATAGGCCACACCCAACTGTAGAAACTCATTAGCATATTAGGCCACACACCCTGACAACACAGCTCATTAGCCTATTAGGCCACACCCCATGCCTTCCCTTGGCTTGCCTGGGCACCCCACAGCTGCCGGGAGTCCAGGCAAGCCGGCCCTTGAACAGGCCGGGGGTGTGTGTGTTGCTCTCTAGGCCTTCCCTCTGTAGCCACGCACACAGAGGTTTTGGCTATAGTGGGCGTTGCCAACTCTGAAGCCAGCCGGAACTCTGTTCCTGTGCGTTCCTGCCCAAAAATAGCCCTGCTCACAAGTATATTGTCTTCAGAAGTCAATGGCACTCAAAGTGTGCCCAACATTCCAAATGGCCACATCTGTCCATGACTGAAAGGAAACACAGCCAGGTTATGAACCTAGATGTGCTAAAAGAGTTCAGAGTAGGCATTGGACCCCTTTGTCACTTTTGAGGATAGGACGCTTTGGATTTTTGTGGTCCATAGTGTGAAAGTCCCTTCTGGGATGTGAAATAGGGGCAAGAAGATTTATGCAACCAGCAGACTAATTGGAGTTCGTTGCACAAAATACAGTTTAAACAAACCACATTATTGTCACATCTGAAATGCAGCTTTTATTGCTTGTGACAAACTTAACGTGGCTACTCTTCTGTCTATATTTCATTTGTGCCTGTAGGTCATTGTGGCTAAACTGCTCCTCTTTTACTTGTCCTGGAGACCTTGGGAAATATTAGGCCTCTACTGCTCTTAAACCCCAGACTTTTTCCTTGCATGTTGAGTTAATCTCTGATATCCTTGATTCTGCAATGGACCCACAATCCAAACAGAGTGAGCAAGAAAGCCCAAGATTTTATCACTTGGAACTTTATGACTCTAGTGAGGATTTAGCAATGTTTTTAGAAGAACCCTTCAGAAGACGAGATCTGGCTTTGCAGGAAAAGAGGCAGGTGTCAGCTAAGCTAGGCGGAGCAGATCAGAACAGCTCACAGAAGGATGCGGAAGAACCAGCAAGGCCTGACAAGAATAAGGACACAGAAGTGGAGCTTGCCGCTAGTTCTGAGAGTACAGCAACAGGTTCAACTGCAGAGTTGGCAAAGAATAGCCACCTGACAACAAAGACCACGCATATAGAGCACATTCAGAGCACAGAGGAGAAGCCGATTCCTGGCAAGAATTCTCAAGTCCAACACCCAGACAACGAAAGCGGAAGCAATGGTAGAAAGGTTGCTGTGGACGAGCAGCCCTTCAAGCTAAACAGCCAAGAGAAAGACAAGGATTCATACTGTATTACTTGCTGTGTTCCAATCCGAGCACTAGATGACCAGGGGAGCCATCACGATGAACACGAGGTCATTCCTCTTCTCAACGTAGTTGAAATTGCAAAGGTGAGGACAATGGAAGTCAACCTGAGATGGGAGGAGGGAGGATCACTATTTCAACTGTAACCCAGCATGCTAAAGCTTATGTTTTTGATAGGATGAGCTTCAAAAATATATATGTAAACTGGAAGATCAGATTGCTCACCTAGAAAATTTTTCCAGCCACTTGGAGGAGATTTTTATCACTGTAGAGGTAAGATGCAACTAACCAACCGAGTGTGCATCCTATCCATATATGAATTTACCTACCATGATTTCCTGCAAAGATTCCTGTAGGTTTGGCAGCTCTGAGTTGGGGTGAGATTGGGGTGTAGAGTCTGGGGAGGGTGGAGTTTGGGGAGGATCAAAGACTCAGCGGGCTATAATGCCACAGAGTCCACCTTCCAAAGCAACCATTTTCTCCAGGGAAGATGATCTCTGTAGTCTGGACATCAGCTGTAATATGGGAAGACGCCAGGTTCCACCTGGAGGTTGGCAACCCTAGATTCCTGGGAACTGAAGTGTAGTGTGGATGGCAAGATTGCTCAAAGAACTACAAGTCTCAAAGTTCCCTGGGGAAAGGGAACAGACTGTTAAACCACTTTAATCCTGTCTTATAGACACTGCCTCTTTTTCCTTCAGGATAGTGGTATTCAACTGGATTTGTACCTGGTTGGTAACGAAGGTGGTGTTGCCAATGCGCTAAGAGCGCTAAGGTTCTTTGACTTGTGTGGTTAGCCAATAAACCACACAGTGAAAACAATCATCCAGGCAGTAAAGGGTTACAAAAGTATTTATTCGAATAAAGGAACACCTCACAGCTTAAATTCGGCGTGGGTGTTCAATGAGCAAATACAGAAGCAGACTTATATACTCTTCTTACTCCTCCTCACTTTACATCATCACTGACATCACTTAGACATGCTCAGTTCAGATTTATTTGTCTGGCCGGTCATCAATCATTCATTTGGCACACAGGATATTACTTGGCTGCACTTCAACCCCCACAATGCAGATGCGGCACTCATTATTTTTGATTTACAGTTTTATTTACTCCTTTTTGGCTTTTCTCCCAGACTCCTTTTACCTTTTAATGAACTTTTAGACAGTTCATTCTCAGTATTAGACTGTCAGTTCAGTTACAAAGTTGTTTTTCTTTACATTTATATAGGCATACATGTTACAAAAACACCTTTGCTGGCATTTTGTGATCTATCTCTATTAAATGGATACATTGAATTCCAGAAAAATACAGCATTACACCATTGTTTTCACAATTAAACTCTTTACATGAATTCTTTTAGTGTTTTAAATAACCTGTGGCATAAAGCTCTTGTAGGTGCACTGAACCCATCTATTAGTTTTCATTTTTGCCTATCGGAATATTTTTAATAATTTTATTACGTTTCTTTTTGTCTAACGTTTTTAATTTATAATTTATTTCAGTCAACAGAGGGTCCTCTTTTACAATACAAATTCTGTACTTGTTAATTGGATTTTGGCAGATGTGCATGATTGGTCTCTGTGACATCATCTGCCTGCTAGCCACTTGATACTCCTTAAAACTTAACAGCACAGAATAATGAGGTGTATATGACTGATTACTTTGTTTTTCCCAAACCTTCTGGAACATCTCCTTTTAACTTAGCTTCTTTAATTGACCTGTCCATGATTTACGTACTTTCATGTTGGCTGGGGTCCACACACACCTGGCCCAGCTCTTGGTCATTTTCCAACTCTTTCTTGTTAGTTCCTTCACTTGGCTTTAAACAGTTCCTTAAAACATAACTACTTTTCTCTTCAGGCAAACAGTCTTTGTCTTAAGCTAAATAAACTTTTTTCTATAGCAGAACTTAAAATTATTGGAGCTTTTGCTTTTTACAAATTTCTTATACCATAATCTTGGTAAATATTCAGCTTTAAGCATAACATAAAGTTCAAAAAACACACACCAATACATTAAGCAAAGCTTTCTGTTATTCCAACAAACCAATAGGCAAAACATATATAGACATTGCTCAAAGCATCTAATGGTTCAATATGTTAGAATATAAAAACGATCTGGGCTTCTCTCATTCAGAGTTGCTACACAAAGCAAAAGCTGCTATAAACTTTTCACCTTTATTTGGCTAATTTCCACCGTAGCAAAAAGATTCCATAATAAATCTTGGACTCTTGATGGGTTTTAAAAGTTGGCCAAATTAATGGGCCGGATACCTGCAATAGCTCCTAATTAAAAAGGTTGACGCAAGAACATCCTGTCGAAACTCAAATACTCCCTTGTTAATTAAAAATAATTGAAACCACCTGGCATTCTACAACAGTGTCCAGTGGTCTAAAACAGGATGTTAATTCTCCAGGAGATTCCCAGAGAATTTCTCCCAAAGGTTTCTGTAAAACAGCAATAATCAATAAAACATCATTTGAACCCAGGGCACTCTCTACAGTGGTGTTCAATGTTTTCAGTTGGAAGAACTGTTTATGTTAATTATTTTATCCTGCCTTTCTATTGAAAAAGGGCTGCAAAGCTGCCTACAATGACAATATTAAAAATCACAATATCCAAAACAATCCAAATTAAAACTAATCAGACCAGTAAGACACATATTTCCAGACAGGTTATTTTCCCCAGGTAGAGATGCCAGACCCCTCCCCGGTGGGGCGGGGTCCCCTGCTGCCAGGCCCCACCTCTCCACCACCAATCAGCTGGCCAGTGGGGGGAATTACCCCCCCAAAAGGGAGGAACACCCAACTAATTCTACCATAGAGTTTTTGCCCAAAACCCAGAGAATTGCCCCAATGTTCCAGGATGAGGGGACCTGGCAACCCTAATGCCCTGCTTTCCCAGTCCAGTTGCCTTTATTGGCATGTAACCCTTGCAAACCCATATACAAAAAATCCAACAACAACAACAACCACAGCATAGAATAATACTTGCAAAATACAGAAACAAGGAATTACCAAGTAAGTATACCCATCCATTAAATAAAGGGTGAATAGAAATGGCACCAAAAAGAAATTTAGCAACAGTTTCTGTTATATCAAGGTTTGGATTATCAAGAAGAATAAAGATCTTTAAGCAATCAGGATATTCTTCTAATTGAGCCAAAATAAAATTTAGAAATTTCAGTCGTAGTGCATGGTAGAAGGGGCACTGCAACAAGACATGGGAAATCGTTTCAATATTATCATTTGTGCATGGACAACATCTGTCAGAAAAGGGCACACCCTGAAAGCGGCCAGATAATAAGGACATTGAATCTTGCGAAAGAGAGGGCTCTACGGAGTTTGGGGGTGTGAAGTTGGTACAGGTAAGAGGCAGTTGGCCGACTTTAGGAGATATTCCAAAATACAGTGGTGAACAGGTTTTATTAACAGCAGGGGTCATTTCGTAGAAAAAGAGGTGCAGGAACTCACTAGCATAACTCATCGTCATAACTAATTTGCATATGCCACAGCCCCTGACATCACCGGAAGTGTGTCAGAAGGCAACACCCACCGCTCAGGCTCCACTGGACTGTTTTGGATTGCTAGCTATTTTGGAGGGGGAAACGTGCAGATCTGTCCTTGCAGAGGAGGGAGAGCTTGTACCTGAGTAAAACTTGGTCTTAAAGGTGCCACTGGACTGTTTTGGACCGGGGGGCTGGGGGGAGCTCTGCAACTTACCTGGCTGCTTCTTGCTCTGACTGAGGGCTGCTGGGAGCAGGGGGTGGGGTTTTTTGCATGTGCCCACCCCCTGGGCTTTTTACTGCCGGAGCTCCGTTCCTGTGCGCTCCTGCAGGAAATGACCCCTGATTAGCAGCATTATACAGTGAGTGTAGCTCAGAACAAAGTAGATTGATTCTTATAATTGAAAAAGCCTCAGACTAGGAAGTAAGGAGTAAAGAATCTAAGGTGATATCCAGGGATTTAATTTTGGGCCTGCTTTTCTCCAAAGTTTTGGGGGAAATTGCAGCAACACCTGGATGGCTTCTGTGTGGGTGGAAAAGTTTGGATTTTCCTAGTCCCATACTCGATAGCCATTTCTTCCACAGCAGTCACTTTCCTTTCCTCCCAACAGGGAGCTTTTTAAAAACAGACAATACCATTCTATCAAGGTAATGTTATAACGATATGTATAACAGGATCTCTGAAGTCCCAGCTTTCATATTTTAAAGATAAGTCTCTAGCACCTTTCATTATGGAGATATAATGGGAAATGAGCTGCAAACTCAAGACAACTGTTACGCATATTATTCTGTTGTACCAATATTCAATTGCTGATGTAAAAAAAAAAACCATGGAAAAGCCCAAGGAATGTGGGTGAGGGGAGGACATGGGGGCTGCTGGGGACCAGGGCCGGGGAAAGTGGAGGAAACCTGTTGCATGGAAGCCCCATTGCCGCTGTGCTGTACTGGGGGGAATGAGTCATGCCTGTTCCCAGATAGAAAATACCACACGAAACACAGATTCAGGAGAGAGTCGGTTATGTGGTATAGAAGGCCAGTCTGTGTAACTGTGTAGGGTCAGTGTGGTGTAGTGGTTAGAGTGCTGGACGGGGGAGACCTAGATCCAAATCACTCCTGAAACTCACTGAGTGGCTTTTGGACATTCACTCACTCTCAGTCTAATGTACCTCACAAGGTTGTTGTGAGGATAACCTGGAAGGGGTGTTAAAATATAAATCTGGATCCCAGTGATCATTTCCAGTAACAGTAAGCACTTCCAGTAAGCATTAGTGGAACAGAACTCCTCTGACTCCTCCACGCCCACTGCAGCCCACTGATCTTGAGGGGACAGGAGACCCCCCAAGAACAGTAGGAGGTAAACTGGACATCTGTAGCAGGAGGATGATTGCCCCCTTCCATTAGTAGAAACTGTTGGGATTCAACCCATAGGTTTGTAGTATAGACACAACATGTAAGGGCTTTCCACTGATTGTCTGGGGCTTTGGGCTCAAATTCTAAGCAAGCTCAACCCAAACCCAAAAATGCTTTCCAGGAGAATTTTGCAAAGCAGGAGCAGAACTTTGAGAGGCATTACAACGATGTGATGCAGACCCTTGAACAAAGATACGAAGAAAGCATGCAGGCTTTGGGGGAAGAGAAGAAGGAGAAGCTGGAGGCCTTGTACAAGCAATTGGTCAACTGTGGAGAAAACCTGGACACCTGTAAAGAACTGATGGAAGCCATTGAGGATCTAGGCCAAGGTGAAAATAAACTGAGTGCATTAAAGGTAAGGAACCAGGTGTGCTGGAAATGGTCAAGGAAGAAATTATTTCCCTAGCCCATTAATGTTTCCATAAGTAAATACATAAATAATAAAAATGAAGCCCAGGGCATCTGGTCCTTTAAGTTCAGCCACACAGTGTTGTTGAAAAGATAAAATGACCACAGACACTCATGGAGCATCACTTGATAGTGCATGATCATACTAGGGTGGCAGGCAGGTGCTTTGCAGAACACTACAAGTTTGGATGGTAACAAATGAGACACATCTTCTTCTCCTTGGGTGGGAATAATTGATGGATGCTTTGTAATCCTGATTTGAGATACAGGAATCATTTGTTCTTCAAACCACTCTGTTCAAAAGGATTAAAAGTATTCATCAGCATTCACCTGCTTCTCCATCTGCCGTTTTTGTATTCAGCAGGCAGGGGCGTGTTGTTACTTTGAAAGATATTTATTTCCCCCTGCTCTAAAGGCTCATTTTGCCAGAGGATTCAGACGGAGCAGCCAAACAGAAGCCTCATCAGCCACCCAGATTATGGAAGCTCCTGCATGGTGACTAATGAATCTAGCAGCTCAACACATTTCAATAAATGTCTTTCTTAAGACAAGGGTTTTCTGCTGAGACCATAACAAGGATTTCCAATTCCTGTGAGCGATCACCCTAATTTTGCTTTGCCATGTATTTTTTTTTGGGGGGGGGGCATTTTCAGAGCACAACGAGAGTGACTTTTTTGAGGAAGACGGGAAGGAAGGAAATTGCATTTCACTTTGAGTTTTCCACTGTGCCATTATTTGCTGGTTTGTGCAATTGCTTTCTTCTCTTTTCCTTTGGTTTCATTTGGCAAGGGGGCTTGGCTTTCAAATGCCCTTTCTCCATGGAATCTTCTTTAGCAGTCTTCCCTCAAAGTGTGTGCGTCCATTCACAGCACACTTCACAGCCCTGCTCAGCTGAGACATAAAATTCCCTTCAAGACCACCTTAGGGCAGTCACTATATTTGAACAGACCTCACAGGATTTTCAGAGGAAGAAACCCTACGCATGCCATCCCAGGCTCCTTAGAAGAGCTGGGTTAAAATGTCACTGAAATACTGCTAAATACAGTTTGCTGTGGGAAGCAACAACCAAAAAAGCTCCTAAAAGCTCAACTGACTCATCCAATGTGTCTCTGCATGAGTCACTGCTCTCTGGCCTTGCCTCCATCCACTCAGTCTTTTACCATGTTGCTGCATGCTTGGGTCATTCAGTGACATCCGATGGACACCCCTTCTGATTCACTGCTCTGCACTTGCCTCCTCTTCTTCAGCAGGTCATTCCACCACAGGGGCAGGATATTTTGCACAGCATCCATTGGGACTGTAGCTGCCCTCTTTGCCTACACACATTTGCAACATGTTCCTATCACTAACATTTTTCTTTCTCTATTTTTTCTTACAGACTGCAATAGCTACCATTCGCAGGTAATTTCCCGCCGCTTGTGCAGAATAAGACTGGTACACTGGAAGCATTTAATATGCTGGCTGTCCCATGTCCACCTCTCATATTTACTTATGTGGTGACAGTACCTGTTAAGGGTAGAATTGTCTGGCATCGGAGTCAGCCCTACAAACAGACATCCTATCTTAGGCAGCAGTTTTGGGGATATTATTAAAGCACAGTACATTATCAATGCTTTAAATGATTTTTTAAGTAACCATTCGGATTTTTCCTCCCACAATGAGCAAATGGCTTGGGCTATCTCTTGCTGATATAAGGAAAAAGGTGGAAAGGTGGTATGTTATTTCATTTGATTAAAAGAAACCTATGGCCAAGTTCTCAGAGAAAATAGAGTTGACATCAAATAAGCCCCCCCCCCTTTGCACTTACAGATTAGATGATTTCTTGAAAAAGGATGTGGATGTAAAACTCTCAACACCAGCAGACTTTGAAGATCGAGTTATAGATTTCTCTGATGTTGGAGAATTAATGGATTCCGTGATTGCAGTGCCAGGTATTCATCTTGTTTGCCCCGGGCTTCACACTCAAAATAATAAGGCTAATGGAAGCCCATTAAAGCCCATGGAAAGGGAAGAAATGGGAAGCCGTCCTCCATTGTAAAGACAGGGCAACACATGAGTCCAGCTTTAAAAGAAAAAAGGGGAGGACTGCCTCATTGAAAAATAAGGAAAGGGCAAGACTGAAAAGTGAGCCAGCACATCACTTGCAGGTATTTTCATGTACACGTTTTTATTAAATAGCAAAGTCACAGTCATCTTACCATGGAAATCTGCTGCAACTATTGTTTATAGGATTCCCATTTTTCCTGGTAGGACCTGGAGTCCTTCCGGGATTGTAACTGGTCAGGGGTCTTTTCATAGAAAAAGAGCTGCAGGAGCTCATTAGCATATTAGTATGCTAATGAGCAACTAGGCTATTAGCATATGCCACGCCCCCTGACCTCACCGGAAGTGATGTCAGAAGGGGAAGCAAAAGGGGGGAGGCATCTTCAAAAGCCTCCCCTTCCCTTCCCCAGCTGGCCTGCGGGGGGGGGGGAGCAAAGAGTTGGGCCACAGAAGAAGGAAAGAGGGAAGGAAAGAGAAGAAAAGAAGGAAGGAAAGAGGGGATAAAAAGAAAGAAGGAAAGAGGGAAAGAAAGAAAAGGAAAGTGAAGGAAAGGAGGAAAAGAAAGAAGGAAAGAGGAAAAGGAGGAAAAAGAGAAGAGAAGAAGGCGGGAAAGAAAGAAAGAGAGAAGGGAAGAAGGAGGGAAAGGAAAAGGAGAAAAGGAAAGGACAGAATGAGAGAAGGAAAGGAGGAAAAGAGGAAGGCAGGAAGGAAGAGAAGGGAAAGTTTTACCGCTTCGGTGGGGGCCGGGGAAGGCAGAGGCGGGGCTCTCCAGGCCTCCCCCAAGCCGCAGCACTTCTGCACGGGCCCGGGGGACCTGGCGGTGGCGCTCTCCAGGCGTCCCCCAGCTGCAGCCCTTCTGCGCGGGCCCGGGGGGACCCGGCAGCGGGGCTCTCCGGACCTCCCTCGAGCTGCAGCGCTTCTGTATGGGCCCGGGGGACCCAGCAGCGGGGCTCTCCGGGCCTCCCCCAAGCTGCCGCACTTCTGCACAGGCCCAGGGGACCCGGCGGCGGGGCCGCAGCGCTTTCGGCACCGAGAAGCTGGGGCTTGCCGCCACCACCATTTGCCGCTCCTGTGCGCTCCAGCCCCAAAAGACCCCTGCACCGGTCCACCAGACTATGGACATCAGATCTCCACCCTCCTAGGCTCTGTCCCAAATTGCCAGGAATTAGCAATCCAGTTTACATTTTTATTGGGAGGAAATGCCATGGGGGCCTAAACATGCTGCCCAACTAAACCCTTGTTAGGATCCTATGGCCTTGGTGTTAAGTAATGCACATTTCCTGACCCTTTTGCATTCATCACGTGAAGTCTTTCGACAGGTTTCATTCTTGTTATTCCAGCTGTTTCACCTCCTTGTGCACCAGTCATGAATTCCCAAGACCCCAACTCAGCTACTGGTACGTCCGTGAGAGTATGCTGGAGCTTTTTCTCAGAAGACATTATCGAAAGCTACCAGCTGTTCTACCGACGAGTAAGCAATGATATATCAAAAGATGAGCAAGATGGTAAGCAGACAGAATCCTGGTGACTTTCAGTGGTTATGTGTGAGGAAAGGACTATGCCTGATGGCTAAGAGCAACATCTGTTTTGGGGTGAATTTGGAAATTGCACTGATTTGAGTTTGTTGCAGCCACTGAACTGAGTTCCTAATCAGACACACCATGAACAGTCCACATTAGAAAAGCAAAAACAAATAAAGTATGGGTAAAAATTAAAGAAATATGGTATAAGAAAACCCCAAGATGGGTCGCTCCATTGGAAGCATTTATTATTCCCTCAGCGATAACAATGAATTTAAAGGAAAGCTATCAAACATTATTAAATAAAAAAAATGAATTAAAAACAGAAGAAAAATTGAGAAAGGAAAATAATCTATCATGGTGGGAGCAAATAACATTAAGAGATAGATTTAAGAAAGACACTATAAGAGGATTTGAGGATCAAAACAATGAATTAGATAAAATATGGCTGTCCTCAAACGATAAATTGATCCAGAAACTGTATAACTTACATATAAGGGAATTCATGAAGGATGAAGAAGTTAAAAATGTAATGAACACCTGGGTGAAAGATATAGGGGAAATTGAGGAAGAACAGTGGGCAGCTATGTGGAAAACTGTTAAGTATATGAAAGTGGTCGCGTATAAAGAAAACGTATATAAGATGTTCCATAGATGGCACTGGGCACCTGTTAAACTGGCCAAATGCTATAGGGGGTATTCCGATAAATGCTGGAAATGTAAAAGTTGCAAAGGAACGTTTTACCATATGTGGTGGGAGTGTAATAAACCTCAAAGATTCTGGAGAATGGTCAGGAAAGTCCTTCAAGAGAGTTTAGGAATTAACGTAGCACCAGAAATATACCTGTTAAACATGATTCCAAAAGGTTACAAACAACAGGATGCATATATAATCAGCTATATTATAACAGCAGCCAGACTGTTAATAGCTCAAAACTGGAAATCTGAAAGCTTACCTACTAAAGTAGATTTGGTAAATAAAGTGTTGGAGCTAGCCAGAATGGATGATCTAAGTTTAAAGTTACAAAACAAAGATGAGAAGGTACACAAAAAGAGATGGGATAAGATATATAAATGGATAGAACTCCAGACAGAAATGTAACTAGAAAAAGATATGCTACATATTAGTAATACTGGCCGTTATATTACCAATGGTTAAGTTTAATAACTGGATATGTACGACTCTGATCTGTAAATAAGCTGATGGACTGTGGATATGTATACTCTTTTATCTAAAACAATAAAAATTTAAACTACAAAAAAAAAGAAAAGCAAAAACAGCATAATCCCTAGGTATGCTGCAAGATGAAGTTAGGCAGTAGAGAGACATAAATAAAGGATTGTTTTATTTCAATCATTGTATGAGGAGTTGGACCACCATGCCATCAGTGTATCTGATTTTTACCACCCCCAAATCTGTGGATACTTAAATCTGGAAACTGGCGCTATGAACAAACAATACAGATCTTTCGACAAGCCTGAAAAACTCCCCAAATTTGCAGAAAATCTGAACCCTAAAAACAAACAAACAAAAAACCACTAGGGAATCGGAAAGCCCCAAAACAAAAGAAGCGGTGTCTGTAGCTTTAAGAAAGTGCTAGGCAACCACTACAGCATTGCCAGCATCCAAGTCTTGGTGTCTGTCACTAAAAGGTAGGGGGCGGCTTTGGCCTTTGAAGAAGGATTGATTGGGGCCAGGCCTAGTAGCAACCACCAAGTGACTTGTCACCACCTGGTTTTTGTGACTTACCCAAGCCCAGCTGCTTGCTGCTGTTCAACAGCAGCCATCTCACAATAGCCAGTGTGGTGTAGTGTTTAGAGTTTCAGATTAGTTTGGGAGACCCAGGTTCAAATTACCACTCTGCCTATAACATTGTTCTCAAAGCTCATTTTAAAGGAATAACAAGAGTTAAGAAGAACAATGTTATTTATTTTATTAGTTACATAATTATACCCTACCCTTCCCAAACGGATATATATCCAACCTCAGGCCTTTTAAACAGTCTCTCCCCCTCCCTGCCCTGGTAATTGAACTATAGAACAGCATCTTTGGCACAAAAACTGTTCCTGTTTATGTATGTACTTTTGAAAATTCAACACCAATTTAAAATAATGACCTAACTCTTACATTTCCCCATTTCAGAGTTTATGCTAAATGTGAAAGAAACCTATGCCACAGTTACTAACCTAGTGCCTAATACACAGTATGAAATTTGGGTGAGAGCACTCAACAGTGCTGGAGCTGGATTAGCGTGTGAAAGAGCTGTCTATCTAACAGGTAAACGCATTCTGTGGTTGGTTTTAAGCCTAACCTTTTTAAAAAGTGTTAACTATGCAAAATTTACCAAAAAATAGAACATTCAAATAGAGAGATCAACATTTGCAGTTATTACAAGGGGAGAGACTTAGCTGTGTGTGTTTTCAAGTGTGCTTCAAGGACACCAAACAGCAGGAAGAGTGAATAAAAGAGCTACCAAAATGAACATGGGGTTGCTGCACCTGCCCTAGGAGGCAAAACTAACACATCTGGAGTTTTTAAACTTCAATCTAGGGGGGGAAAAGCTGATTGAGGGATGACATGATAGAGATGTACAGAATCATGCATAATTTACAGAAAGAGGATAGAGACTTTTCTACCTCTCAATAATGTTAGGACAGTCAGATGGTATAGCTGAATACATTCCGGGCCTGCCTACCCAGTATCTCAAGAATAGAGAAGAATGTGAAAATATAGTCACCCGTGCTTTAAAATTAGTTGTGTTTAAAGAAATATAATGAGAGAGCAAAAGTGTGGGGTAGTGGTCAGAGTGCCAGACTAGGACATGGTAGACCCAGGTCCGAATTCTCCACTCAATTGGATGTTCGCTGGGTGACCTTGGGCCACTCACATACTCTCAGTCTAACCTCCCTCACAGGGTTTTTGTGAGGATAAAATGGAGAGGAGGAGGACAATGTATCCCACTCTGGGTAGCCACTGGGGAGAAAGGCAGGGTGCAAGTAAAGTAAACAAATAAAAGAGTAAGACCAAATCACAGAAATTAGGTGATAATTCTTAAGAAGTCACACCCTCACCTTCCACAAAATACACTCTGGACATTTCTGTCCCAGGCAGCAGTCCAGTCCTCAAATGCTGATCCCGCTGCATTCTTTTGTTAAATACTCCAAGACGCACCTGTTACCTTTTATAAAGTACCGCAAAAACTCAGCTGAAGATCATCTAGAAAATATTCAGCTTCATGGAATCAGGAATTAAGCACTTCATTTAAACAAGATCCATGCAGCAAAAATGGGGGCAACCTGGATTCTTCATAGTCTGTTTTCAGATTTGGAAATTAACAGAATAAATTTTAAAACTTCAGTAATAAAAATGTACGCTGCTGCATAGAGTACATCTCGTACTGAAGCAAGGACCTCTCTGTTCTACATTTTAGCTCCTTTGCCACCAGTTATCAAAAGGAAGGAGATACAAAGCTGTGAACGTGCTGCGCTGGTAAGCTGGGAATCTGGTAACACGAATCCTGTTGACTCTTACTCTGTTGAATTGTCCAAGCTGACAGATGGAGGAGATGGGGACATGACTACGGAGTGAGTTGCATAACATTTCATAAGCCCAAGGCCCTCATATTTTTCAGAGCACCCAAATGACTGAAGGAGCCTGAAGGGAAACCACGGTTCCTCAGGGTCTGACTAGACATGATGGGGACATCTTTCACCAGGGGTCATTTCGTAGAAAAAGAGCTAGGGGAACTCATTAGCATAGCTCATTAGCATATGCCACACCCCCTGACATCAGGGGCCCAGCGGTGGACCTGCAAGGCCAGCGGGAGTGCGAGGAAGCCCCACCAAGGCCCTCCCTGGCCCCAGGCAGGCAGGGGTGGGGAGAGGCGGGGAAGAAGCAACTTACCCTCCCTCTTCTCCTGCCTCCTCCTGGCTGAATGAGGGCTGGAAGCGGGGCGGCCGGAAGCAGGGGGCGGGGCTTTGTCATGTGCCTCCGCCCCCCTGCACCTCACCCAGGGGAACTGCGTTCCCCCGCGTTCCCCCCCGAAATGACCTCTGTCGTTCACGCATCTGTTCTGTTCACATATAAACTAAGACATGCAGCCTTACTTTAATTGTAAAAGGCCTGTGCAGAAGGGGAATGCTGAACTTGCCCCCTGCCCAAGCCCTGTAGTTAGCTGCTCTGGAAATCTGTGAGATCTTTGGGGCAGGGATCTGCCTTCTTGTATTCTGTAGAATGCCATGTATATTAGTAGTGCTAATATAATAATAATTGTTAATAAAAATAATAAGAAGAGTTAGATTTATACCCCAACCTTCACTCCATCTCAGAGCGGCTTACAATCTCCTTCCCTTCCTCTCCCCAACTTCCTCTCCCCCTGTGAGGTAGGTGGGGCTGAGAGAGCTCTGAGAGAACTGCTCTTGAGAGAACTGCGACTGACCCAAGGTCACCCAGCTGGCTTCATGTGAAAGAGCGGGGAATCAAACCTGTTCCTCCAGATTATTGTATGCCACTCTTTGCCACGACACCAAATTAGTTGCTGATATTTGTAAGACTGATGTGCCCTTTGTTACCCAGGCCCTGCCAGAGCACAGGGTAATTAGAACTGTAGGCTGACCGTCTCTTTCCTACGGCCTGTTCTGCTTCAAGGGATTTAGTCCAATTACATGCAAAGGCTCGTTTCTCATGCATAAATCTTCTAAACATTTAAGGCAGGGTTGAAATGTCTTCTGTGTTTTCGAGGTTCCCACAAGGCCTGCCATTCTTTCCTTATTCTCTCTCAGAGTTCTTTCCATTTCTCTCCAGGTCCATCATTGGGATCCCAAACTGTGAAACTCTAATTCAGCTGGACCCAAGGACAAAGTACCTGCTGGCTGTGAAAGCCATGAATATGGGAGGTCCCAGTGAAAGAAGCGAGCCCGTCTCCATTGTTAGCACTGGTAATCATACTTCACATTTACATCACTCATTTTCAAAACACTCAGCATGAATCCCCAGGGATCCTCCAGCAGTGCTGTAAGGTAGGCCATTCTTACAAACCCCGTATTGCAAGTGACACCTGAGCCCAGGAGGTAGCGGCTGATCACCTAACAAATTTGAGACTTGACGCAGCGTACTGGCGACACCCCAAGCCATGCCTCCGGGCAATCTGGGCGAGGGGGTGCATGTAGATGTTGAACAACATCGGGGACAGTACCACCCCTTGCGGCACCCCACACACCAGTGGGTGCCTCTGGGACGTCTGCTCCCCTAGCGCCACCCTCTGTCCCCGACCCTGGAGAAAAGAGGCAAGCCATTGCAAGGCGAGCCCTTGGATTCCAGCGTCGGCGAGGTGGTGAATCAGTAACTGGTGGTCGATGGTGTCAAACGCCACCGACAGATCCAACAACACCGGTACCACCATACTGCCTCGATCCAGATGCCTCCGGAGGTCATCTGTGAGAGTGACCAGTGCCGTCTCCATCCCGCAACCCATCCGGAAGCCAGACTGGAACGGGTCCAACATGGAATGTCATTCATAAAGCCCTGCAGCTGAATCGCCACCGCTCTCTCCAGTACTTTGCCCAAATAGGGCAAATTGGAAACTGGCCGATAGTTGGCCAATTTGGCCGGATTCAGTGATGTTTTTTTCAGGAGAGGGCAGACCATCGCTTCCTTGAGTGCCCCTGGGAATAGCCCCTCCATTTTCTGCCGTAGCCCTGTGTTTCTGGTAAATCTCTCCAAAGTGTCCCCCCGCAAAACAGTGCTATGTTCAGGTTGTCTGGGTAATCCTTTGAGAAATGAGCCAGTCATTTTCAGATCTGTGGGTAGCAATGAACAGCTGTCATTTCCGCACCTACGCATCCATAATCACATCACTGACATGATCGATGGTGCTACATCGCTGCTGGCTTACATTCAAACAAGGCACCTGACGCTGCGAGGGGCCCTCTCTACGGCATGGGTTTGCTTCCAGCAATAACAGCTCACATCTCTGTTGGCACAGCACGGGCAGGGAGGCAAACTTCCTGTTGATTATATGGCCTGCATTTCAAATAGAACAGGAGAGCCGCCTTGACAGGGGGGAAACCCAAGCTGGGCAGGCTGCAGCCAGAGTGTTTCAGGAGGCACAGGGGCAGGAGAGCCACAAGCCCTCCTGCAGTGGCTAGTCAAGGTGGCACTCCTTCCTCAACACTTCCTGCTCCCCAACTCAGCCGGCTGCCCAGGGCTGGCAGCTCCAGAAGAGACTCCCGCAGGGGGGCAGCCTTGCTCAGGCACGGCTGAGGCAGGCAGCCCAACCAGAGGCTGTGGAGAAAGGGGAAAGGGAGAGGCCGTGCAGGGAAATGCACCACCAGCAGCCTCAGAGCCTGGCAGGCCCAGCACAGGCCTCCGATGAAAAGGGGGTGGGGTTCAGGCAGCAGGCTGCACCAGGGAACAGGCTGGAAGAGGAGGAGGAGGCTGGTTGCGGCTGGAGTGATTAACACATGGAATTCACTGCCACAGGAAGTGGTGGCGGCTACAAGCATGGACGGCTTCAAAAGGGAATTAGATAAGCATATGGAGCAGAGGTCCATCAGTGGCTATTAGCCACAAGGTATAGATAGGGGCTCTGGGGCAAGTGATGCTCTGTCATCTTGGTGCTTGGGGGAGGGTCAACAGTGGGAGGGCTTCTAATGTCTTGGCCCCACTGGTGGACCTCCTGATGGCACCTGGTATTTCTGGCCACTGTGTGACACAGAGTGTTGGACGGGATGGGCCATTGGCCTGATCCAACATTATGAGCCTCCTGGGGGCCTGGGCGGGCGGGCAGGAGAGGGGAAGGCCAGTGGCCCAGATTCCTGTCAATCACCGTGGGCTCGCCCCTGAAGAGATGGTATTGGGGGAGTCCAGGGCAATGCTCCCTCTAAGCTGTGGAGTCTTGGGGGAAATATTCTACTTTGTGAGCCACTGGTGTTAAAGTTGTGAGCCAGCGATTTGGCTGCTGCATAAATGAGTTTGCTCTGGAGCCCTCCTTCCTGAGCTGAGACAAAAATGTGTGAGCCAGAGGCTAAAAAACCGTGAGCTAGCTCACACTAACTCATCTTAGAGGGGACACTGGTCCAGGGTCAGCCTATCCCCCGACAAGCCCCTATTATGCCAGCCCAGGAAATGCCGAGGAGGAAGGGCCATGAGATTGCTAGCCTGACAGAAGGAGGAGGAGGAGGAGGAGATTGGATTTATTCCCCAACCTTCACCTGGAGTCTCAGAGCAGCTTACAAACTGCTTCCCCTCCCCTCCTCTCCACACAACAGACACCCTGTGAGGTAGGTGGGGCTGAGAGAGCTCTTGACAGAAACTGCTCGTTTTCAAGGACAGCTCTTATCAGAACTACAGCTTGCCCAAGGTCATCCACCAGCTTCGAGTGGAGGAGTGGGAAATCAAGCCTGGTTCTCCCAGTTTAAAGTCCACGCACTTAACCACTACACCAAACTGGCTCTCAGAGAGAGGGAGGTCCAAGGGGGTTGCCCCCCCCAAGACCCTTCCTGAGGCACAGCCAACAGAAAGCAGGACCTGGAGATTACGGCAGCCATGGTGAGGAAGAACTACACACAGGCTAATTTCAAGGCCATCGCAGGACAACGGGCACAGAGGTATGGTTAGGGTTGCCAGACTGGACAAAGGACCTGCCCATTCAGAGGTGGGTAGAGGGAGTCAAAGGGCACAATTTGTGTGTCCAGTGTCAGAGCCATTAGGGCAAAAGAGCAGAGCCTACATGCCTAGGGTTGAAGCAGAGAACTAACGGAAAATGTCCTATTCCTGTAATGTGCACAGCTATTGTCTAGGCTTACAGGTCCTACCAAGCAGTACACCCATACTTAGTAACAGGACTGTACAGATAAAGCTGCCACAGTCTAGACCAGGGGTGTCGAACTCATTTGTTATGAGGGCTGGATCAGACATAAATGAGACCTTGTTGGGCCGGGCCATGTGTGTCATAAAATGTAACTTTATAAAGGACTCATGATCCCTCGTGTGTTGCCACCTTCCTCTGCCACCACTCTGGACTTAGGGTCTCTTGGGAAGGCCCAGATTACCCTCCCAAGCCCAACCAATATGCCCCTTTTAAGCCGAGAAATATAGGCATGATGACCAGGCAGAGAACATTAAACAAATGGTTTATTAATACAGTAATGGGGCAAGGAAAACAAGACAAGGTGCTTAAAATATATAACAGTGTCTAAACGCAAAATAAACAACTCTAACGCGGCTACTATTCAAGGCCCACAGCCTTTTATACCAGGCCTGTACTTGTACTCACTCTGTCTTTCTCTCAGACCAGTCCCCTCAGTTTTAACTCTGTGAGAGGAAAGAATGCCCACAAAGGCTAAGTCACAATCTCATCACACAATCTCTGGACACCGATTGGTTACAACCATCGCTAAGCATTGTGGGGATTGTAGGCTGTGTCTGCTTTCCACTCCCACACAGGTCTCCTGGGCCTAGGTGTCTAGGCCTTGTCTCCCAGTCCTACACAGATCATGACAAGGACACAAACACAAAGGTGTTTTTTTTTTACTTAAAATAAAAACATGCTTAAAACATTAGCTCTGTAAGCTGCAAACCTACTTTTGATTTACTGAGATTCACCACAGAAATCTCATGCTCAGAGTTCTGAGTCTAGGACCCAGGTTAAAACATGAAATGGCTGAGTGATTAAGAGAGTCTGGCAAAGCAAGCTATAATGCGACAGCAGCAGCAGAACTGGAAGCGGGAGATGGCCAGTTCCACAGCGGGCCTGATGGAAGCCCTCCGTGGGGCCTGATCCGGCCCCCGGGCCACATGTTTGGCACTCCTGGTCTAGACAGTGCCATAAGCATAAGGGAAGAACTGAAAGAGTACTGTAACTCAAGCAGATTGGAAACACTGAGGCCGAGAGTCTGTGCCTCAGAAGATAATCACTGATTTTATAGCCAATCACTCAAAACCTATTGCATAACTGCTCTCTCAAGAAAGAAAGCCATGCTGTAGGATACTCTCTGAATCCATGGCCAAGTACTGAAAACCTCTGCAAACCAGCAGGTCTTCTGTCAAGAAATGAACCAAAGCACAGAGCCAGTGAATCTATAGAGAACAACACACATGCAGGCATTCACAGATACACTATATCCTACTTTGAATAGCTTTCTTCTACTCTGATCTCCAGTCACGGCAGAACCACATGCAGAACCATGATCCTTTCTACCCAGCTGCTGGAAGGGAGGGCTAGAACAGGACACCAAAGGCAATGTCTGGTGTACAAAGAAGAGACGGAGACCCTGAAGGGGGCAGCAAGAAGACAGACAGGATAGTGAGGACAGCACGGTCACACTGTTAACTGTCATCCTTTGTCTGTCTCCAGATTGCTACTCTTAGGGCAATTTCCCCCTTCTTCTTGGAAGTGCTTCACTCAGTCTTCCCCTTGCTCTCAGCTAGAGATATAGTTAGGAACCTATCTCTGTCTCTCCTCTTTCCTATCAAGTATATTAGTTCCTAAATAAACCATTATTTACTCTTTAATCAGGCTGTGCACCTGTTGCTGCGTTAATTACTCTGCCAACAAAACCCACATATTGACCACATGGTTCCATGATTCATACGTGTGTCAGAGCTGCAGGAGATGCCGTTCCCATATCTCTGCAGTTGTGTTTGTGTGTGAGAGTGTGTGAGAGAGAGTGTGAGTGAGTGAGAAGTGAGTCATTGTACAAGAATGACTTTGTTTTCAGGGGTTCATCAACCAACACCAGTTAAGTATCCCATTCTGTTAACAGGCACCTACTTTACTCTGAACGAGGAGACGGCCCATCCCTTACTTTCTGTCCTAGAAGATGGTTTTACAATCACTTGCCGCAAAGCTGACAGTCCAAAAAGTGATTTGTCCTTCTGTGAAAACAGTTTTACAAGGTACAGAATTCAGAGCTTGGATGCTTATTTGCATTATCTGCACATAAAATACAATTTTGCTTTCAGGTTTTTTTCAGGGAAAGGGGGAGTCAAGAGAGTAAAACTTGTGATGTAAACCTGATGTGCATTTTATGTACACCCCATTTATCTCACAGGTCTGAAGGGAGGATAAATTGGGAGAGCCCCCCCCCCCATGGATATTGCCTTGAGCCCTTGGTGGAAGAGGGAGGTGATAATCTGCTACCTCACCCCTAACCCTGACTCCTTTCTTGAGCTAACCAGTGCTCACCTTCTCTGCTTACTCATAGTACTTCAGAATGGTACAAGACTAATAATTGTTCTTTTGGAAGGGGCTCATGGGATTTTTTCAATGACAATAAGCAGTTAACAAGAGAGGAAATTGCTACCACTGCCTGTCAGGAGAAACTGGCTTTTATTACCATCTCCTCTGTTATCAAGCTCCATAAGACACGGACATTCTCGTTTCAATTTTGCATGCTTATATACCTCTAGCATTGAATCACATTTCCCGTCCCGTCCCCCCCAGTCTGCAGAGTCCTGAACACAAAAAAAGAGGGGGGAAACGTCATTTGGACGCAAGCAGAGCGCATTGCTCTTAATCCCGTAGCAGTGGGATTTTAAAAATTAGCATAATTACCCCATCCCACCTAGTGACTCTCCGTCATTTTACACACGTCACCGGATTCTAGAGGAGGTGGGTGGGTGTTTCCTTCTCTTCCTTCTCACTTAATTTCCAGAAGTTGCTGCAGTTGCTATAGCAACATGACTTTTACACATAATCTGACCTGCAGAGCCATCTGAATGGTCAGTGACAATCATGGGTTGTGTTGATAGTGGGTTAAAGAATTGGCTCCACTTTTTTAAAAACAAAAAAAACAAAAAAAGGTTGTGTAGTAGAGCAGAGCTAACTAGGAGCAAGCCGCTAATGCCACTGGGACGCTTTCTGGAGAAGGCCCAGAAAACTTGGCTGAACAGGTTAGTCAGATGACTATCATTAGGAGCTTGTCTACGAGACTGTCGGATCAGGTCTCATGAGCCTCCTTGCTGAGGGTCCCTGGCACAGAAGCATGGCTTTGTGGTTGCAACTTGTCTCCTAGAAATATATTTGTGAGTTTATTCATATGCCCACCTGTCATGGGGCGCCCCTTCTTATCATGAGGAGAGGAGGAGAAGGAGAAGGAGAAGATGATGACAACCTGCCTCCCAACCCTGCCTTGGCAGATCCTTCCCATGAGGCCAGGCTCCTGGGGTCTTCCTGAAGGGACCCTGAACCAGCGCTGGTGCCGCATCCTAAGCCAGCAGGGCCCCCTGTCTGTCTGTCTAGAGGCAGCAGCGTAGACCTGCCTGCAGTTGGGCCCACCATGGTCGAAGGGCCATGCCAGCCCTCAGCCAAGGAAATTCTGGAAGAGAGTGAAGAGTCCTCACAGGGCCTGGGCCCCAGTCCTCATGAGCACAGGAGCTGACTCAGCTTGCCCAGTGAAGAACCTAAGGTGGGAATCAGCAGCACCTGCACAGAGACTCCCTCTACATGGGATCAAATTGTCTGCAGTCTTGCAGACACCAGCAGCCTGACCTGCTTTGTATCTACTTTTGCTACCTGACCCTTGGACTGCTTTTGACTCGGCTTTTGGAACACATAACCTGACCCTGGGCTGTGACTGGAAAACCCCTCCTGTCAGACCCTGTGTTTACTTGGACCGCCCTCCCACCTGGTGGCCAGGACACCACCTGAGTGGGAGAAAACAGTGTAGAAACAATGTTATAAAACACAGATAAAAAATGGTAGAGAAATAAACATTAAAGGCAGTCTAAAGTCACCTGCCCCCAAAGTAGGGCTGCCAAGTCCCCCCGGGGGGCGGGGAAACCCCCACCCCAGAGGCCCGTTCCCCACCACCGGCGGATCAGGCCCCGGGGGGAACCCCACCCCGATGTGCGCGTCACCAGGAAGTGACGTTAGGACGCCGAGCACGCTGGGGGCGGGGCCATGACCATCGGAGGGAAAACACTATGGTTTTCCCTCCGATGGTCGTGGCCCCGCCCCCAGTGTGCCCGGCGTCTTAACGTCACTTCCGGGTGACGTGCGCGCGCGCGCTACAGTCGATGCCCGGGAGTCCCCCACTGCGGCAACTGCAACGACTTGGCAACCCTACCCCAAAGCTGTCTGGAACAGCTCTGCCTTGCAGCCTTGCTGGAATCCCAGGGGATAGGAGACCCCCCCCTCTTTTAGGTGGCCATTCCAGAGGCATGAGGTAGCCACATAAAGGCTTCAGCCAAACCTGCCTTGGATAAGTGGAGTACTGACAGTAGATCCTAATGGGAAGAGCAAAGCTGCTACATGGGAACATGCGAGGAGAGGTGGTTGTGGATTCAAATTGCTCACTCCCCCCTTTGCAGAAAGTCAGATGGGAGCTAATTTTTTATGAGCAGTAGAGTACATGCTTAATATTTTTAAACAGCTTCCAGATGCAGTCATAGTTTTCAGGGTCTCATGCAGCAAAGATGAGAACATCCAACTATATTCTAATTCTCATCACTAGCAGTTTCATACAAACAAAGCTCTGACACTGTCAGTGGGAGGTTTTAGGGAAGGATCTGGTGAAAAGCCACCTAACCTGTGATGATGAAAAACAAGATATTAAAGGAAAACTAAATGCAAGAATTACCAGAAATTTTGAGTAATCGCATTACCTTCCTTAAAAAAAAAAAGGGTAGAAAATTAGCTTTCCTAGGGGCTGCTTTCCTTCAAACAGAGACACTGGTCGAATCTGCATTTGTCTTTCCCACCAGTGTCTCAGCCTTCTGACCCCATCTTCAAAAAAACTGTCTACATTTGCTTTCTTTTTCACACTTCAACTGTGCGAGTATACTCTTGCGTGTCTGTATCTGTTTATCGCCCTCTCGTGGTGGCTCCATTGTAATTGCGCCTCTGCACTGCTTTAAATGAATCTTCTCCAAACAACATTCAAACAAGCATAGAGAAAGACAGCGTCACAGAAGCACAAAACTAATTTAAAAATGCAAATGCAGATTCGACCATTCAGTGTAGGCATTACACCAAACCCGGGGTTTAAGGGTGCTTAACTGCGGTGGCTCAAGTGGTTAAGATGCTGAACTGCAGGCTGTGGAAGGTCAGTAGTTCAGCAGTTCAAGACCCAGGTGTTGCATGATGGAGTGAGCTCCCATCTCTAGTTCCAGCTCCTGCCAACCTAGCAGTTCGAAAGCAAGAAATTGCAAGTAGATAAATAGGTACCACTTCGGTGTGAAGGTAACAGCGTTCCGTGCGCCTGGGTGTTTAGTCATGCCGGCCACATGACTACGGAAACGTCTTCGGACAGCGCTGGCTCTTCGGCTTTGAAACAAAGATGAGCACCGCAACCCTACAGTGGGATTCGACTGGCTTTCGGGCAAGGGAACCTTTACCTTTAACTGTGGTTTAGTGCAGGGATCCCAAATCTGTGGGCCCTTTAGGAATTTTAAGAACAGTTAGTAGGCGTCACTACAAAATGGCTGCCATGTCAGGCTGCAACCAATGAAACAAGGGCTGTCAGGGGAGCCAAAGCTAATCACAAAAGGCTGGGAGGTTCCAAGTCCTATGAGGAAGGCACCTTTTTTAGAGTCGATACCTCCGAGGCTCTTCTGAAAAGTCTCCTGTTCCAGTGATGGGGACAAAAGCGAGGACTGGCTCTTTACTTTGGGAAAGAAGCAAGCTGGCACCCGCAAACACACTGGCCATAGTGCCCACAGGATCACTGCTTTAAGCCGATGTCTGAACTGAACTAGGCTATACATATGAGAGCAACTGGGTGGATGGGGACAAGGTGGTCAGTCTAGATTACTCAACCTTCCCTAGTTCCTAAGGCAGAACAGATGCTCCATCTTAGGAGAGGATACATATTTTGTTAGGAAGTGAATACATTTCAGTTCTCATTACTTTGAAAAACAGAATAGCCTGCTAGAAAGGGGGGGGGGGAGTTTACATCTAGGAGACAGAGCGCAGAACAAAGCATGCACTGAAAGATTCACTCCATCAAATTCATCGTGATGGTATAAGAACAGGATCACCTTCACTCGCAGCCTTAGCTTTCTTTTGTACTTCACATAAACATCCAGTAATTCTGCACAAGCTGCCAGAACCTTGGGCATTATTGCTGCAAAGAGCCTGAACCCTCTTATGCTAGGGGACAAGAAAGGGAAACACTGAACTCAGAAAGTGCTAATTGGAAAGGACACAGCCTCTCTCTGAAGCTCATGTAATTTTTTTCTTTAAAAAGTAATACAGAAAGCTGAAATCCTCCCCATGCTTACTGAGGAGAAAGTCCCCTTGACCAAATTTGGACTCTCTTCTGAGTAAGCACGTTCAAGATAACCATAAGTAGACAGGAAATGGTCCTGGTAAGATCTACTGGGACCATCAGAGAAGTCAGGAGCCTAAACCAACAGCAAACACAATTTGTTTGACCAGAACAGCACATTTCTGTATTCTTCTGCCAGATCCATTGCCATACTGGGAAAGTCAATACCATTCCACGGGAAACATTATTGGGAGGTGGATGTTAATGACAGCATCGAATACCGTATCGGTGTGGCTTTTGAAAACGTGTCCAGAGACAGCTACTTGGGGACAAGCCACTCATGCTGGTGCATGAGACATACCGTCACTCCTTCCAGGTAAGAACTCTTCCAGGTCCTCTTGACATGATAGCACAGAAATGCATGGGCTAGGAGGCCAGGAGGAGGAGGAGGAGAAAGGAGAGTGGGTAGACCCAAGGGCAAACCTGGGTTTGCTTCAGGGTTCCCAGCTCTGGGTTAGGAAATTCCTGGAGATTTGGGGGTGGAGCCTGGGAGGAGACGGTCTGAGGGGGGGAGGGATGGGACCCCAGCGGGGTGTGATGCCATGGAGCTCACCCTCGAAAGCAGACCTTTTCTCCGGGGGGATCTGGACTCTAGTCTGGAGATCAGTTGCAATTCTAGGAGATCTCCAGCCCCCACTCGGAGACTGGCAGCCCTAAAATACAATCGCAGCAATACTATATCTTTATAAATATATAAATAAATATATATATTTATAAATATATAAATAAATTTGTTCCATGTTAACTGATGTTTCCTACATTTTATGTTGGGAGGGAGAAAGTACTGTGGGGTTACTCTGCAAGTTGAGTTCTGGACACTCCAGTAAGTTTAGAGGTGGGTCTTGCCTTAAGCAGCTTGAGAACCCCTGGCACAGAGCCTCCTTCCAGGGATTCCCGCATTGTGTGCAGAAGGGCTATTTGGTGTGGCAGGAGCATCCAGACGTTCCGTTCCCCGCCCCACTAGTCTGCCATGCTGATTATACAGCCCAGTGACAGATATGTCCACGTGACTCTCCTACTCACCAGTTTTATCTCCGAGGACCAATTTATACGTGTTTGTTCCATGCTGTTAGCCACAAAGGATGCAATCTGCAACAGGCGGCCCATGGGGAGGGGGACGTTGTACTCCCTTCTCCAAGGAAGTGAGGTGCTATTTTTTACCAGAAATCCATCCAGAGGAGAATGGCTTTATTACTTAGGAAGTTTCTGTCTTGTCTTTCTCCTAAAAGCACTCCACTTCACCCATGCAGGTTTGTTGCTTCAGACTGCAGCCTCTGTGGCTGATATATATGTGCGTGTGTGGCTGATTCTATATATAAAGTTGTTGGGGACAAGCTGTACAAGACTGAACATCACATGTAACTTGGCCTTAAAGTCATGTCTGTCTGTATCCTTGCCAAAGAAGCAGAGTAAAGCTGTTAGCCTTTTGGAAGAGGTGGACGTGCCCACTGGGATGGTCAGCCAACTCCAGTCCATGACAGATTTCTAACTATATCAGCTTTTCCATTGCACAGACACATCTACGAATTTCTGAACAACGGGATGACACCCGACATCAGGATAACAGTCCCTCCCAGGAAGGTGGGCCTCCTGTTGGACTATGACGATGGGACACTGTCGTTTTTCAACACAGATCTCATGCAACACCTGTACACCTTCCACAGCCACTTCCAGGATTTTGTGTGTCCTTGCTTTGCTGTAGAGGAACCCGGGACACTCAGAATTCGAAACAGCCTTGCCATGCCCACCCATATTTTTCTATGATTATGGCTAGCAATTCCACACGGCCTCTTTATGCAAAAAAGAAAAACTCTCCGTAGCAACCAAGTTCTTTTCTTTTCAACAGAGTCTACTTGGTGTATAGATGAGACTCCAGTCCCAGCCTACATTGTTAGCATCGTCACTATGGCTGTATTGAGATGCCATGTCAAGTGCGATTCCCGCACAAACCCAGCTTGCTGCCTCGCTGGCTTGCTGATCATCAGCCTCCACCTCCCCACTCTGGGGCGCCAGGATGAAGAAGTCCTGGTTTAAAATTAAGTCCCATTAGCCCATCGCCGTACAAACACAGGCATGCGGCTTAACTAGAGGTTGTTCCCCTGCCTCACAAAACTCAAATTCTAGGACTGGACTGAACAAATAAATACCTTTTCTGGGCTCAGTTTCCACATCATCATTGGACTGGGAAACATTTTTTGGGGGGTAAGGAATCTGTTCTTGAATCCCTATATTTCACTGTTAGAGTAGAGCAGCTGTCTTGGAGTCTACAGAAGTTCATAGCCAGGGGTCATTTCCTGCAGGAGCGCACAGGAGCGGAGCTCCGGCAGTAAAGAGCCCAGGGGGCGGGCACATGCAACAAGTCCCACCCCCTGCAGCCCTCAGTCAGAGCAAGAAGCAGCCAGGTAAGCTGCAGAGCCCCCCGGTCCAGAACAGTCCAGTGGCACCTTTAAGACCAAGTTTTATTCAGGTACAAGCTCTCCCTCCTCTGTGAGGGCAGATCTGCACGTTCCCCCCCCCCCAATAGCTAGCAATCCAAAACAGTCTAGTGGAGCCTGAGAGGCGGGTGTTGCCTTCTGACACACTTCCGGTGATGTCAGGGTGTGTGGCATATGCAAATGAGTTATGCTAATGGATTATGCTAATGAGCTCCTGCACCTCTTTCTCTACAAAATGACACCTGTTCATAGCTTCTAGTGACCTCCCCCCGAGTCTTTTCCTCTCACGTTCCACTTGGTTTACAAACATGATTGAGCACTTTTAGGTTGCAAAACCAAATGGGGATTTGAGAACAACAGGGCTAAATGGCCCATATGGTGGGGATTCAAACTAAAAATCTATGAAGAATAGACTGCCCACTAATATGCCATATAAAACACAAGCCATTGGGTATTAACAGATTTTATCTTTCTGCTTAGCAGACTTGTTGCCGGTTTGGTAAATCAGCAGTTCAAGGCTTATTACTTGCTTATAAATATTTATAAAGCAAAGGAAGACACCTGGATTTTCTGAAAAAAAGCCCATTCTTTATACATTCCTTGACAATTAACATCCATGTTTATTATAGTCTGTTCATCGAGCACAGGTGCCTCAGCAATTTTAAGTGGGGACTATTCATAAAGTATATCACAGTTCCAAAAATACCATAGAATCATAGAATGTTAGAGTTGGAAGGGATCTTGAGGGTCATCTAGTCCAACCCCCTGCACTCTGCAGGAGCGTAGCTGAAAGATAGCCCTAGAACATACCCAAAAGATGGTCGTCCAGCCTCCGCTTGAAAACGCCTAATGAAGGAGCATCCACCACCTCCCGAGGAAGTCTGTTCCACTGCTCAACCACTCTTACAGTTAGGAAGTTTCTCCTGATATTTAGCTGGTAAAGACTCCCTTGTAATTTCCACCCATTAGATCTAGTCTTGCAATCCAGAGCAAGAGAGAATGATCCACTCCATCTTCTACATGTTCCCTCTAAGCCTTCTATTTCCCAGGCTAAACATACCTAACTCTTTCAGCCTTTCCTCATAAGACTTGAATTCCAACCCTCTCACCATCCTGGTTGCCCTCTTCTGGACACGCTCGAGCTTGTCAACATCCTTCCTAAAATGTGGTGCCCAAAACTAGACACAGTACTCCAGGTGAGGCCTGACCATAGCAGAATAGAGCGGAACTACCACCTCCCGTGATCTGGACACGATGCTTCTGTTAATGCATCCGAAGATTGCATTCGCTTTCTTCGCAGTCACATCGCACTGCAGGCTCATGTTTAGCTTGTGATCAACCAGAACACCTAGATCCCTTTCACATGTGCTGCTGTCAAGCCAAATCCCTCCTATTCTATAGCTGTGCATTTGATTTTTTGTACCTAAGTGTAAGACTTTGCACTTATCTCTATTGAAATTCATTTTATTTGTCTCGGCCCACTGTTCCAGCCTCTCTAGATCATATGGTGTGGTGGTTAGTGTCAGACTAGGGTCTGGGAGGCCCAGGTTCAAATCCCTGCTCTACCACAGAAGCTTGCTGGGTGGCCTTTGGCCAGTCACACTCGCTCTCAGCCCTAATGTACCTTGAGGATAACATGGAGGATGTTGTAAGCCACTTTGGGTCCTCGTTGGTGAGAAAAGTGAGGTACAAATGAAGTAAAATTAAAATAAATAAAAAATTAAACCTACTCCTCACCTACCCCACCCACCCACCCACTTGATAAACAACGGATTTTATAAAGTGCCCCAGACCAAGCCAGAAGGTTACGTACAGTTCTTTGGTGACTATACATGTAGGTTCTAGATGTTTACCCTGCCTCTGATTTTATTACATCTCCTGTAGGTTTTAATTAATTAATTGTATTTTACCAATCCTGTCATGTTTATAACTGTTGGACACCCGAAGACCGCCTAGAAGTAGGAGCCGAGAACAGCAAGCCCTGTCACCTGGGTGCCAGTAGGCAGCCCCGTCCCTTGTGTAATATGTGGCCTTAGTTAGGAAAAATTGGAAATTGGAACCTGTATGTAAACAGCTCAGAGACTCTTCGGGGTTAGACACTTGGGGGGGGGGGACGCCACGTGGCAAGGAGAAGATGCCGCTGGGCCCGGGAGGGAGAGAGAGAGATTTCCAAAGAATCACGGCTTTATTCTCCAGCTCCCCGGGTCTAGGGGAGGGGGAGGGAGTTGAAGGCATTCCCCCCCCACACACACACACACTTAAAAATATACACACGCAAGAGATCTACCCCAGAGAGAGAGAGAGAGAGAGAGAGAGAGCAGAAGAAGCAACCATTTGGGGAAGGAAGCACACAAGCAGTCAGCATAACTGATAAAAAATCTGTAACCGTCAGCAGGATTGATTGAGGGTCATGTGGTCATAGATAAACACACCATCCCCCTATTTTTTGCCTATTTGATTGGCACTAGGAGTCCCCCCCCCCCGTCACTGTAAGCATCAAAAGATTTTCCAACAAACTTTGCTGTGTGGATTTGCACCTCATTACAATTGGAACCCCACAAAGTCAAATCCACCACCAGCTCAAGGGATAAGGGAAATGCCAGAAAGTTCAAGAAGGTGTAGCTCATATCTTTCTAAATTTAAAGAACTGAGACCATTGGAAACCACTAGAGGGCAGTAGTTAGAGTTCCATGAAAAATAAGCATCTCTGTTGCGACAATTTGTGTAATCCAAATCATAATAAAAACTGCCAGGCCTCAAAAAATCCCCCCAAACGGGATTTCGGAGGCTCAGAATACACATGAGGCTCAGTCATGTCATTCATGCTCCCAACAGTTTGTTTTGTGAAAGTAAACCTTCATTCCACACTGTGATGAAGAGTGGGAAGAAACACAGAGGTCCGCCAGAGCTTGAAGGCAACATCTGCCCTCCACATTTTGTCTTCAGCTCCTGGTATTCGCGGGTATACCGCCTCTGAACACAGAGGTTCTGTTTTACAATAGCTAGCTGCCATCCATCCATTTTTGTACCCCTTTCAGAAAGCTATCTAAGTTCAGTGGCTGTCACCAGACTTTGTGGTAAGGAATTCCATAAGCTAATTGGGCACTGAGCCCAGGTACGCTTCTTAGGCCAACCTTAGCCCGCTCTAGTATTATGAGACTGGGGAAACAACAACGTTTCTATCTCCACCTCACTCATAATTTCATAAGTCTCTATCATGTTCTCCTCTTACACGAAACACTAACCCTTAAAATGAATTTCTCAGATTTAGCATACTAACTAATAATGAGTAAAAAAAAATACAAAGAGCAATTTAAAAAATAATTGCAGTCGGTTCATACTTCTGGGACAAAAAGTAAAAACTGTAGGCAATCCAAGTACAGCCTGACCACATCTCTTGATCAGACCTTGTTCTTTTTACCTTTCATGTAGGAGGACCGTATCAGCAGAGCCAACTCCCTTCACCAGTTCTACTTTCTTATTCCTCCAAATCCAGTGTTTCTAAGACATTACAAGGAAGTCTGGGGACTAGAACCCACACCCTTGCACTCCACAGTCTAGCACCTTAACCACAAGGCCAGCAACAAGACACCCTTTAAGCTCTTTCCTCTTTCTAACAATGAAGGGCGTGTCTACACTGCGAACAAACTGCTTTACCAGACTCTCCTCTGCACAAGGAACGGCAGCTTGAGGAAAGGGGGGGGGGGGACCATCAGCACCTTACCAAACTGCAGTTCCATGGTTATTTGTGAACCGTTGAAGAAAGTGTGATAAAAATAAAATACCTTTGTAGTGCAGTTGCTGAAACAGTTTCCCTTAGTTGATGAAAGTCTACTGATGGGCCATCAATTGGCTTCTTACACCTGCAAGGGTTCATCACCAAATAACAAACTCTAGAAAGATCCCAGCAAGGCTGATTTCAGGGTTCTGGGCAAGAGCCTTCCTGCAAGGCCCCCCCCCCTCCATGCATGTCATTCAAGCGTAGACACATGCCATTAGCCCTGTCATTGCTGGCAAGGCACCGGGAGCATGAAAGACTTGCTGTCTGCTTCTCCCAGCATGACAGGCACAGCGCGCTGATCCAGGGGCTTCTGTGACATTGCAGTGGCCTCTGGGGCTGTCACCTGTTCCCAGGGTTACCAACCTCCAGGTGGGACCTGGAGTAAATCTAGAATTACAACTGATCTCCGGACTGCAGGGACCCTGGAGGGAATGTCAGGTTGGGAAACTCCTGGAGATTTGGGGGCATGGTCTGCGGAAGGCGGGGCTTGGGGAGGGACCTCAGCAAGGATGTGATGCCAGAGAATCTACCCTCCAGTGCTCCCATCTTCTCCCTGGGAACTGATCTCTGCAACCTGAAAGTCAGCTGTAATTCGGGCAGATCTCCGCGACCCCCTCCCCAGAGGCTGGCAACCCCAGTCAGCTACAGAGAGCAGAATCACATATCGTATCACAACTTTGTTGAGCTCCCCTCCCCAAACTCTGCCCCCAAATCACCAGGAATTTCCCAAGCTGGAGCAGGCAATGGCAACCTGTTCCTAATGGAAGCAGATCAGACAGCTAATGGTTGAAAGCGGTCATAGTCTTTCCAGGGACACCACCACACGGACCCTTGACTCTGCTTCAGGGCCCCAGGACCCAGTCCCTACCATCTTACACTCACACGCGGGGCACAGCCTCGCCTTAAGACCCCAAGAGAGCCATGGCCAGACAATACACAGCTAAAGAGATCACTGGTCTGATGGAATAAAGTCAGCTATTTCTGCTTCCCACCGTTAAGTGCAGCCCCCTCCCTGCTAAGACTCAAGGCAGATTTCAGAGTTGTAAAAATGATGCAGAAAAGAACATTATAATACGCAGATGATCAATGCAATAAAACTGGATTGCATAATTAAAAAGCAATGAAAGAAAAGCAATATACTTCCATTAAACTGGATTTCACAATGAGAGAACAATGGATCCAATAAACTGGATTTCACAATGAGAGAACAATTAAATAAAAAACCATAGAGTATATGGAATCAATAATGCAGCATTAAGGGGGAGGGGGAAAAAACTGCCTACAGTTTTCACAGCCAATTAAAACTGGAACGCTGTTGTTGGTGGAAAGTGCCATCAAGTCTCAGCTGGCATATGGCGACCCCATAAAGTCTTCAGGGCAAGAGGCATTCAGAGGTGGCTGGGCCTTGCCTGTCTCTCCATGGGAAGCCTCCACTTCCTTGGTGGTCTCCCACCCAAGCACTCACCAGGGCCGACCTTGCTTAGCTTCCAAGATCTGCAGAGATTGGGCTAGATTGATGAGCCTATTTGTATTACATAAATGCCCTTTCTATAGAATTCTGTTCTTCTGCGCTGCTATTTCCTTTATAGGAATACCCTTTTGAACAGTTCTGATTCACAAACCCCATCAAGTCACAAAGACTTCTTCAAGTTTCCTTCCCTATCTGAGGTCCTAAATATCTATTCTCTTCTGGTGCCCATATTTGCTTTTCTTTAGTGGTGATACAAGGATCCATCTACCCCCATCTGCACCTGGCCTGCATTCAAGCCAGCCCACCATGGAACAACCTTTGAAGAAGAGATGCCATTGCAAGTTAACCCGTAAGCACCAATTCATAGATTTGCTTGGTGGTGGTGAAAGGTGGTGTCAAGCTGCATCTGACTTATGGCGTGAGTCTTACCCCAGAAGGTTTTCAAGGCAAGAAGCAAATGCAGGTGCTTTGCCCTTGCCTGCCTCTGGGTGCGTTCAGATGGGGGCTTTACAACGGAATCTGTGCCGGTTGCAATCGTTGTACTTACTGGCGTTCAGACAGCGAACATCTGTCTTCCCTCCCTAACCGTTGTAAAGCCCTTTAAACCGTTGCACTCTGCCACTAGGTCCCCAAGTGGTGGTATCCTGAGTGCAACGGTTGCATTCGCTTAACCCCACCGTCTGATCACTCTCCACCGGTGTCTAGCCACTTCTGTTCGGAAGCCTGAGGCTTCCGATTTTCCCCCGCCATTTTTTTTTAACTAAGCAATGTGCGCTTGGGCGAAACTTCGCCCTGAGTGTTTGTTTGTTTGTTTTTTTTAAAAAAAAGCTCTTAGTGTAGCGTTTTGGAGGAGTCTGGGACTTCAGGGAGGCCAGTTTGGTCTTTAAACTTTAAAGGTAAGTCCTTACCTTTAAAGTTTAAATGTAATATGGGGTGTTTTGAGCATGCGCAAAGATCGCCATTCTGTGAATGGCTGCCTATGCGCATGCTCAAACTGAGTTTAAAAAAAAAAAGCCGATGCCCGCAGCGTGTGAGCGGGCATACAGCAATGGGATCCGCAAAATGGAGGTGAGTATGATCGCGTTTCAGCCGGCATAAACTGCACCGGTTCCAACCGGTACAGTTTATGCCAGCTGAAACGCCGGCTTCCTTGGTGGACTCCCTTCCAAGCACTAACCAGGGTCAAGCCTGCTTAGTTTCCAAGATCAAATAAGACTGGGATAGCCTGGGCCATCCAGGACAGGGCACAGGTTCACTTACCATGCCAAAATGAAAGCTTCTCCTATCAAAGATTATGGAAGGGATTCTCCAAGGGGTCCTGCAGGCCCAGGAACAGCCAAAGTCTGTGTCTAAAGCCAATATGGGCAAGGGGACCATACAGCCGTTCCAGGCCACTCTCTCTCTTAACCTTGGTAGCAAATCGCACAGTCAAGCAGAGGCCTTGTTAACACACAAGAGGGAGCTATTGGCTGACAAGCTGTCTTAGAGAGGTAAATAATACAGTAGTAATTCTAAATCCAAGCAGATGAAATTAGAGGGAAGGGAGGTTGTACGCTTCTTACTTGACTTTAGGATGTCCTTTTAAAAAATCAGTTTCATAAAATACAGCAGTTTTTGTGGGGGGTTTTGCTGGCACAAAGAGGGGCAGAAAGTAACAAAAGTTTTAAATTGTGGCAGCACCACCACCACCCATATTTCGCTAGTTAGGTGGATAGGGAACTGGTTGGAGAACCACACTCAAAGGGTAATTGTCCATGGCATTTCATCTGAATGGAGGGAGGTGTCCAATGGAGTTCCATAGGGCTTGGTTCTGGGCCTGGTACTTTTCCATATTTTTAATCTGGATGAGGGTGTGGAGGGGCTACTCATTAAATTTGCAGATGACACTAAACTGGGAACAGCAGTGAACACACCAGAAGATAGACATAGAATTCAACAAGATCTGAACATGCTGGAAAAGAGGGTGGATGTGAACAAGATGCAATTTAACAAGGATAAGTGCCAAGTTCTACATCTGGGTAACAAAAATTAGGAACGTGCATACTGGATGGGGGATACACATCTGAGTAGCAGTGTGCGTGAACAAGATCTTGGGGTAAGGGTGGACCAAAAGTTAAGCATGAGCAGCCAGTGTGATGCGGTGACAAAAAAGGCTAATACAGTCTTGGGCTGTATCAACAAAGGTATACCATCCACATCATAAGATGTCATAGTCCTGCTGTACACGGCATTGGTCAGGCCACACCTGGAGTATTGTGAGCAGTTCTGAAGGCCTCACTTCAAAAAGGATGCGGACAGAATGGAGCGTGTGCAGAGGAGAGCAACGAGGATGATGGGGGGGGGGCGAGGGACTTGGGAATGTTTAGTCTGGAGAAGAGGAGCTTGACGGGGGGACATGATTGCTCTCTTTAAGTATTTGAAGGGCTGTCACTTAGAGGAGGGCAGGGAGCTGTTCCTTTTGGCAGCAGAGGACAGGACTCCCAATAATGGGTTTAAATTAAGGGTGGGAAGGATATTAGGAAAAACCTTTTTACAGTAACAGTTGTGCCACAGTGGCATCAGCTGCCTAGGGAGGTGGTGAGCTCCCCCTCACTGGCAGTTCTTAAGCAGCAGCTGGACGAACACTTGTCAGGGAAGCTCTAGGCTGATCCTGCACTGAGCAGGGGGTTGGACTAGATGGCCTGTATGGTCCCTCCCAACCAAGGCTCCCTCTAAGCTGTGGAGTCTTGTGAGCAAAAATTCTACTTTGTGAGCTACTGGCATTAAACTTGTGAGCAAGCGATTTGGCTACTGCATAAATTAGTTTGCTCTGGAGCCATCCTACCTGAGCGGAGACAAAAATGTGAGAGCTGGCGGCTAAAAAACTTTGAGCTAGCTCACACTTCCTCAGCTTAGAGGGAACACTGCTGCCAACTCTGTGATTCTATGATTCTACCTAGTTGCAGGAAAGACAGAAATACCTGTGGGTCTAGCAAAATACAGTCTTGGGAGCGTGTTTGCGGCAAAGGTGGTGCTTCCCTTCCCCACACGATTCCCCAAAGGCCCCGGAAGGCACATTAGGCTCAGAGGGTGGGCACAGCTGGCCCAAAGCAGCTTAAGTACTAGGCAAAGATTTGAACCCAGCTCCTAGCCTGACACTCTAACGACTTCTGCCTCTAGGCAACAACCACCAGACTACAACAAGAAGGCTGACCAGAATGAAGATCCCAGAAGTAGAGCACAGACCAGCCAGTTACATCAATCCTTTGTCAGCGCCGAGAAGCCACCATTTTGGATATATGGTGTGTTGGATGCCAGAAAAGGAGGAGAGAGGGCTTTCTGCTCCAACCCCCACAAAAACAGCTGCAAACATATGGGGTGGGACCTTCCATCACTAGACGTTGCTTTTCTCTAAGGATCCCCTACAATCTTGAGTACCTGGAATTTCACAAACGGGCACAAAGCTGAGGTTCCAATCGAGACCCCTCTAGCTTTGCCAATTAAGGACATATAGTGTTCTTCCTCACTATCAAAGGGACTATTTTTAAGAGGTCCTGACCTGGATAGTCCAAGCTAGCCTGATCTCATCAGATCTTGGAAGCTAAGCAGGGTCAGCCCTAGCTAGTATTTGGCTGGGAGACTCCCAAAGAAGTCCAGGGTCACGACACAGAGGCAGGCCATGGCAATCCACCTCTGAACGTCTCCTGCCTTGATAACCCTACAGGGCTGCCGTAAGTCAGCTGTGACTTGACGGCAGCTTCCACAACCACCCTTTTTAAGAGGTGGGCTTTTCCAAAGTGTGGAGGAATCCACTTCATCAGGAGAAGGGAGGTGTGCAAAGGACCACTCGGATACACAGGCGAGTGACACTGACCTGTGAGTGCTCCCGCTTCCCTGCTGCCCGTCCTTTTACCCACAGATCCTCCATTATACGACTTCAAGGGCCACTGATGTGCTCACGCCATTCACTGGACTTTTGCACCCTGATCCTGCCGGGCAAGAGCCTTTTTTTTGGAAATGCCCAGTTGCTTGCGTGGAGGAAAAGGTCACAGGCCTCCCATTCCCACGTGGAGGAGCCCATCAGAGACGACTCGATATCAGTCCCACTGAGCCCTAATTCCACTAAGCTAGAAGCAATACTTCATAGCTGCGTATGGCAAAGGGCTCCTGCAGGCAGCCGAGCACAGTACCTTTGTGGCACTTAATGGAAACCACATGCGGTGGCCTGGCTGTCTCTAGTAACTTAGCAACCATCTCCTGGTCTGGATGGCTGTAACTAGCTATTTTTATTTAGATTCATTTCACTGTTAAACCTAGATTACATATGGCATGCGGAGAAAAGTCTATTATCACACGTGTCAGATGAGGCTTGACTACTACATGACTGAGCAAATCCAATAGCTTCCTTTGGACTGACCTCCATATGTATAGTCAAGTATGACAAGGCTGAGTCTCCCATACCTGTTTACCTCTGGATTATGACAACGCTGCCATACCACACAAAATGACTTCCAGTTGAGTCCATTCACACATTCAGCAGCTAGGCATCAAGGATAAAAGGAAGTACTTCTTCACCCAAAGAGTGATTAACACTTGGAATTCACTGCCACAGGAAGTGGTGGTGGCTACAAGCATGGACGGCTTCAAAAGGGAATTAGATAGGCATATGGAGCAGAGGTCCATCAGTAGCTATTAGCCACAAGGTATAGATAGGGACTCTGGGGCAAGTGATGCTCTGTCATCTTGGTGCTGGGGGGGGGGCAACAGTGGGAGGGCTTCTAATGTCCTGGCCCCACTGGTGGACCTCCTGATGGCACCTGGTATTTCTGGCCACTGTGTGACACAGAGTGTTGGACTGGATGGGCCTTTGGCCTGATCCAACATTGGCGTCTCTTATGTTCTTATGAAGAAATCAAATGATTGGTCTGCATGGATGAACCAATGAATTACTGACAAGCACTGTGGGGCACACCGTTCTTAAACTTCTGTCCAGTCTTTTGTGACTGAGACCTGGTCTAGCCCTGGAGCAGACTGAGACAGGAATGGTACGGAAAGATGTGGCAGAATAGTAGGGGACCGGGGGGGGGGGGGAGCCATCAGCAAGGACGTGATGCCACTTCTGGGGGAAATCTGGAAATGACACCATGCCTCTTTAGGAACTGCTGAACATTTCTGGTGATTCCTAGAGAAGTGTGATGTCATGTTCGGGTTTTCCTAGAAGTGATGTCATGTCATAGGCCCAAGGGCCATTTAAATAAAGGGGGAGGGAACAATCCCCACCCTCACCAGGGGGATGGTATTAATACAGAATGCTGAGGTGGTGTATATCATTTGCAGGGGAGGAAATGACATTTTCCAGAATTCTTCTAGAGTAATAATTCCCTGCAAGTGGTAGCCCACCATGAAGACAGCTAGGCTAGAACCTTTTGTTCCAATTGGGTAATTATTTATTTGCAAGTATTTACATGGAGGAAATATTAAAAGGGTGACTTTCCCAGCCAACAGATGATTTCACCTTTTCAGAATTCTGTTCCTTCATGGCTGGGCTCAGATGCATCATGGGCTGATGTATGCAATTCTACAATACCAGCCACAAACAACTGCAGTATCAGGAAATGGTTTTGCACAGGCAGATGATCTTTCTGATAACATTTTTACAGTACATGTAATGCAATTCCCTTTACGTAATGGAGTCCCTTTAGACATTCAGTTGCAAGTCTTCAGAAGCTAAACGTGTGCCAAGAAATCAAGCAATGTGCACACATGTGTGAACCAGCCCTGATGTGGGTTTTCTATGTGGCACAGTGAAATGTACATGTTATGTGTTGCTGCATGGTTACTGCATAGGGCTATGGCCTTCCAGCTATAAGCAAGATATCATTAATGCATTCTACACTGTAAATATTGACTGAGTCAGTGTTAAATATGTCACAGATGTTTGATTAGCTCAGGCTCAGGCTCTGATGTGGTTCAAAGCAAGTTTCTTATTCAGCAGTTTGGCTTAGATTCTTCTGCCCACCCAAGATGATGATTCCGTGAGGATTACGCAGTCCTTGTTTAGACATCCTCTCAAATAGTGTCCTTTCCCCCTTCCCTTTTACTAAACAAAATTCCACTAGTGGAGATTTCCTTGGAAGGTTCTACTCCAGGAGGCAGGAGGAAACAACTTCATTTGGCAGATGCAATTACTGTTGTGTTCTCTCTCTCTCTCTCTCTCTCTCTCTCTCTCTCTCGTTCAGTCACATAAGAGCATTATGCATTCTGAAGCCAATTCCACAGTTAAGATGCCAAGATAGATTCTCAGCCATGTAACTTTACAAGGCTATTAAACACTTAGCCTTGGGTCCTTCTACTCCTCCACTCAGCAAAGCCTGAAGCCTCCCTTCCACCTAAGGAGCCTTCCATGGACAGAAGCAGCTTTTCCTCCAGCAGAATAGTCACTCCATCAGAGAAAGACTACTTAGCCTCAGACTTTGCTGGCAGAGTTGGCAGGGATCTCCACGGTCATCTAGTCCAACCCCCTGGACAGTGCAGGAAATTCACAAATACCTCCCCCCCACACCCCCAGTGACTGATGTTCCATGCCCAAAAGATGGCCAAACTCCCCCCCCCACACACAAAAAACCCCTCCAGGATCTCTGGCCTGGAGAAAAATTGCTTCCTGACCCCAAAGTGGCGATCATCATTTCCCAGGGCACGAAGCACTTCCTGCCCTCCCTCTCATGAAGTGATAGGATACAAGGCTTAGACTGAGCTTTCACATTTCCTAGGTCTACAAAACAGAATGCAAAAGCCAAATACTCAGAACTGGCTTCAGGGAAGTGAAGAGAGGTATTTCCAGGGATTGTAGCACTAACGAAGGTCCATGGCCATTCAAACAGATCACCCAAGAAATAGAACCAAAATAATTCTTTCTGGGCATACCCTGCCTTTTATGGCTCACGACATCTGAAGGCTGGCATTGGGATCAGTCCAGCAGTAATTTTACACCACTGGAACAGGGCATTCTTTGCTAGTTTGTTCTTCCGACCGTGGACCTCCTCCATTTTGTTCCTGAGAGTCCCTTGAAGAAGAAGGCAAAAATGTTACATTCCTTCCATCAGTGTAAAATTACCACTGGATCCAAATAATTGCTTTACTTAAAAAAAATATTTATACCAACTCTCTGACCAAATCCTTAAGGCAATTTGCAGAATAAAAAAATCACATCCCAAAGACAATGCAATCCAAGAAACCTTACAAACAGAAGAAGAAGATGATGATGAGAAGAAGAAGAGGAGGAGGAGGAGATTGAATTTATACCCCGCTCTTCACTACCCAAAGGAGTCTCAGAGCGGCTTACAAACTCCTTTCCCTCCCCCTCCCCACAACAGACACCCTGTGAGGTAGGTGGTGCTGAGAGAGCTCTTTTGAGGACTGCTCATGAGAGAACAGCTGTGTCAGAACTATGGCTTGCCCAAGGTCATCCAGCAGGTGCAAGTGGAGGAGTGGGGAATCAAACCCGGTTCTCCCAGATTAGAGTCTCCACACTTAACCACTACACCAAACTGGTTTTGAAATAACACAGTTCAAAACCAGCAATGAATACCAAAAGATCCCTTGGTCCTGTCACACATATTTGCACCAAAGGCAGGAAAGTATTCCTCACCTTAATAAATAATCTGGGGGGGTGGTGTCATTTTTTTAAAAAGAGCAACTGACATAACTGAAGTTGTAAGCCTTGAGAAATCAAGCAACTGTGTAAACGTGAGCCGAGCAAAATAGGAAGTCTGGCATCATTTAGGACAACAGCATCAGTCACATTTACGCAAGGCCCAAGTGAACGCCCGCTGAGCACAATAGAAGAGTTAAGCATCAAGCTGGTCTCCACCTGTAAGAGGAAGCCAAATCCCAGCGGGATAACAGTCTCTCTTCTGATATTGTTTCATGGCTCATGGACTATATTAATGTTATTTAAGACCACAATAAAACACAAGGAGTAACCAAACATGTGTTTTAAAAAACACCTTTTACATTTATTGACCCAGCCAGACCCTTTAAATGCCGGATAGATGCAATCAACCTCCAGCTTTACTGTTCCGATTAGTGCAGAATTTGGTTTGTGTGTAGAATCTAGTGGTATCTGGAAAGCCTCAACTTTCACTCCCTCCTGCCTAGGTTTCTACTACACAATGTTGAAAAGGTAGACCTGCAAATATGTGGACAATGCCACACATGCTACCTTACTGGGGGAAAGAAAGAACAGGCCAAGTTCTGTCTGGGTTATGTCAGCTGAACCAAGATGTCAGTTTCCAGAGATGGTCATAGCAACCGAGAATCCATGACAAGGCACCTAGCCAGAGCTGTCGGGGTGGGGGTGGGAATCAACGGAGAATTTCATCATGACACCTCTAACCCCTCCCCTACACACCACACACAAACCCTCCAGGTGGCATCTGGAGCTCTCCCAGGATAGTAACTGATCTCCAGGCTCCAGGGATCAGTTCCCCTCGAGAAAATGGCAGCTTCAGAGGGTGGGTGGACTGCGGAATCACATCCCTGCGGAGCTCCCTCTCCAAACACTACCTTCCCCAGGCACTGCCCCCAGGTCTCCAGGAATCTCCCAACCTGGAGTTGGCAACCCTACTTTCTTTAAAATCCTGCACAAAACACACATGATCCTGGGAGAACAGTTTATTGGTTAGATCCTCCCCCCACACATACAGGTAATGGGGCGTTAGCAGGGGTCATTTCGTAGAAAAAGAGCTAGGGGGACTCATTAGCATAACTCATTAGCATATGCCACACACCCTGACATCAGGGGCCCGGCGGTGGACCTGCAAGGCCAGCGGGAGTGCGAGGAAGCCCTGCCAAGGCCCTCCCTGGCCCCAGGCAGGCAGGGGTGGGGAGAGGCGAGGAGGAAGCAACTTACCCTCCCTCTTCTCCTGCCTCCTCCTGGCTGAATGAGGGCTGGAAGCGAGGCGGCCGGAAGCAGGGGGCGGGGCTTCGTCATGTGCCCCACCCCCCTGCACCTCACCCAGGGGAACTGCGTTCCCCCGCGTCCCCCCCCCCCGAAATGACCTCTGGGCGTTAGTATCTTCTCCCTTCACATTAAAAGCAGAACAAAATATGCAAATATAAACAAATGCACAAACATGCCTCCTTTGCATATTTCATGCAATTTGTTTAGTGTTATGTCCGCAGACCGCCACTAGGCGCCAGCGGTATGTGACCAGAGCTTGGCTCCAAAAGAACAATGGGGACTAGGACCCTGAGACTCCTAGTCAACACCTATAGGAACTGTGGCGGGAAGTTCAAACCCGCCAATGGGACCTGTGGGTGGCACCCGGGGACTGTATACAGTTGGTCATTCGACCGTTTGTTGGGTGTTGTGTTGTGTGCCAGTAAAGTATGAGCTGCTAATCACTCTGTGTCTGTCTTCACTATGCATCTAACCCAGTACACAACACCGAGAGTAGCTGAACTTTGAAGTGTTTTGTTTAATGTATGCTGAATACAGCCCTGAGCACGACATACAACCAGCTGGCAACTCCTCTCTCAGCAAAACAATACATTGTGCACAAGCCCTTCATTTTAGAGATGTACATCAAAACCACAATCCAACACATTTGCAAACAAGTCCCCAAAAGTCACTAGCCCACTTAGAATCATACAATCATAGAGTTGGAAGGGACCTCCAGGGTCATCTAGTCCAACCCCCTGCACAAGGCAGGAAATTCACAAATACCTCCCTCTCCACACCCACAGTGACTGCTGTTCCATGCCCAGATGACAAAAAACCTCCAGGATTCCTGGCCAAGCCGGCCTGGAGAAAAATTGCTTCCTGACCACAAAGTGGCAATCGGCATTTCCCTGGCCATGTAAGAAAGGGCCACAAGAACGAAGCACTGAGGCAACACTTCCTGCCCTCCCTCTCATGACCTGCCTAAGTTCACAGAATCAGCATTGCTGTCAGATGGCCATCTAGCCTCTGTTTGAAAACCTCCAAAGAAGGAGAGCCCACCACCTCCTGAGGAAGCCTCTTCCACTGAGGAACCACTCTTAACTGTCAAGAAGTTCTTCCTAATGTTTAGCCGAAAACTCTTCTAATTTAATTTCAACCTGTTGGTTCTGGTCCGACCTTCTGGGCCCTCAGAAAACAACTCCGTACCACCCTCTATATGACAGCCCTTCAAGTACTTGAAGATGGTTATCATATCACCTCTCAGCTAGCCATTTGCAGAATCCTGATGGCCTGTAAGGTGAAAAAAGACCAGCTCTCTTTTAATACAAAATATGCCTTGCCTGGTTATAGGTGAATAGGTATTAACAGCGCACGCCATTCTTGTTGAACTGCAACTAGGATCAGCAGAAACACGCAGTCTAAACATAACGGATTGTCCTGACTTATATAAAATGGACTGGTTGCAAATTGAATTAAGTAACAGGATGCCTTGTCGTGGCGAGGGGGCTTGCGCAGTTCAATGAAGCTGTGGGCTATGCCGTGAAGGGCCACCCAAGACGGACAGGCCACAGCAGAGAACTCAGACCAAGCGTGATCCACCTGGAGAAGGAAATGGCAACCCACTCCAGTATTTTTGCCAAGAAAACCCCATGGACAGTATCAAAAGGCTAAAAGATATGACGCCGGAAGATGAGCCCCTCAGGTCGGAAGGTGTCCAATATGCTACTGGGGAAGAGCAGAGGGCAAGTACAAGTAACCCCAGAAAGAGTGAAGCGGCTGGGCCAAAGCCGAAAGGACGCTCAGTTGTGGATGTGTCTGATGGTGAAAGGAAAGTCCGATGCTGCAAAGAACAATACTGCATAGGAACCTGGAATGTAAGATCTATGAATCAAGGTAAGCTTGACGTGGTCAAAAATGAGATGGCAAGACTGAACATCGATATCCTAGGAATCAGTGAACTAAAGTGGACAGGAATGGGCGAATTTAACTCAGAAGACCATTATATCTACTACTGTGGCCAGGAATCTTGTAGAAAAAATGGTGTGGCCTTTATAGTCAACAAGAGAGTGCAAAAGTCAGTACTGGGGTACAATCTCAAAAATGACAGAATGATTTCTGTCCAATTCCAAGGCAAACCATTTAACATCACAGTAATCCAAGTCTATGCCCCAACCACTGATGCAGAAGAGGCTGAAGTAGACCGGTTCTATGAAGACCTACAACACCTCCTAGAACTAACACCAAAAAATGATGTCCTCATCATCATAGGGGACTGGAATGCTAAAGTAGGAAGTGAAAAGGTAACTGGAATAACAGACAAGTTTGGCCTTGGAAAGCAAAATGAAGCAGGGCAAAGGTTAACAGAGTTTTGTCAAGAGAACACACTGGTCATAGCGAACACCCTTTTCCAACAACCTAAGAGGCGACTCTACACATGGACATCACCAGATGGGCAACACCGAAATCAGATTGACTATATAATTTGCAGTCAAAGATGGAGAAGCTCTATCCAGTCAGTAAAAACAAGACCTGGAGCTGACTGTGGTTCAGATCATGAGCTACTCATTGCAAAATTCAGACTTAAACTGAAGAAAATCGGGAAAACCATGAGGCCATTCAGGTTTGACCTAGATCACATCCCTGATGAATATACAGTAGAGGTGAAGAATAGATTCAAGGGTCTGGATTTGATAGATAGAGTGCCTGAAGAACTATGGACGGAGGTTCGTGACATTGTACAGGAGGCAGCAATCACCACCATACCAAAGAAAAAGAAATGCAAGAAAGCAAAATGGCTTTCTGATGAGGCTTTACAAATAGCAGAGGAAAGAAGGAAAGCGAAAGGCAAAGGCGAAAAGGAAAGATTTACCCAACTGAACGCAGATTTCCAGAGAACAGCAAGGAGAGATAAGGAGGCCTTCCTGAATGAACAGTGCAAAGTAATAGAAGAAAACAATAGAATGGGAAGGACTAGAGATCTCTTCAAGAAAATTGGAGAAATCAAGGGAGCGTTCCATGCAAAGCTGGCCATGATAAAGGACAAAAACGGTAGGGACCTAACAGAAGCAGAAGAGATTAGGAAAAGATGGCAAGAATACACAGAAGAACTATACAAGAAAGACCTCGATGTCCTTGACAACCACGACGGTATAATCACTGACCTCGAGCCAGACATCCTGGAATGTGAAGTTAAATGGGCCTTAGAAAGCATTACTAACAACAAAGCTAGTGGAGGTGATGGTATCCCAGCTGAGCTATTCAAAGTCTTAGAAGAGGATGCTGTTAAAGTTCTGCACTCCATTTGCCAGCAAATTTGGAAAACGCAACAGTGGCCACAGGATTGGAAAAGATCAGTATACATTCCAATCCCAAAGAAGGGCAATGCCAAGGAATGTTCAAACTATCGCACAATTGCACTCATATCACACGCTAGCAAGGTCATGCTCAAGATCCTACAAGCTAGGCTTCAACAGTACGTGGATAGAGAACTACCAGAAGTACAAGCTGGGTTTCGAAGAGGTAGAGGAACGAGAGATCATATTGCCAACATTCGCTGGATTATGGAGAAAGCAAGAGAGTACCAGAAAAATATCTACTTCTGCTTCATTGACTATGCTAAAGCCTTTGACTGTGTGGATCACAACAAACTATGGCAGGTCCTTAAAGAGATGGGAGTACCAGACCACCTCACATGTCTCTTGAGAAACCTGTATAAGGGCCAAGAAGCGACAGTTAGAACCGGATACGGAACAACTGATTGGTTCAGCATAGGAAAAGGAGTACGACAAGGATGTATACTGTCACCTTGCTTATTTAATATATATGCAGAGTACATCATGCGAAATGCTGGCCTGGATGAATCACAAGCGGGAATTAAGATTGCTGGGGAAAAGATCAACAACCTCAGATATGCAGATGATACCACTCTAATGGCTGAAAGTGAAGAGGATCTAAAGAGCCTCTTGCTCAGAGTAAAAGAGGAGAGCGCAAAAGTGGGCTTGAAGCTCAACATCAAAAAAACTAAGATCATGGCATCCGGCCCCATCACTCCTTGGCAAATAGAAGGGGAAGCTGTGGAAGTAGTGACAGACTTCACGTTCCTGGGATCCCAGATCACCGCAGACTGTGACTGCAGCCATGAAATTAAAAGACGCCTGCTCCTTGGGAGGAAAGCGATGGCGAACCTAAACAGCATGATAAAAAGTAGAGACATCACCCTGCCAACAAAAGGTCAAAGAAGACGGGGATGGCAAAGGATGAGATGGTTAGACAGTGTCATCGATGCAACGAACATGAAATTGAGCCAACTTCAGAGGACGGTGGAAGACAGGAGGGCCTGGCGGGAGATGGTCCATGGGGTCGCGAAGAGTCGGACTCGACTGTGCGACTGAACAACAACAAATGCCCGTCTTAGAAGCGTCAGCAGCACATAAAATCGACACTTCCCTGTTTGCTCTGCTTTCCTATTTTTAACTGTTCTTTTAAATTTTAAGTAAATAAATAAATAAATAAAGTAACAGCATGGGCTAGTCAGCCTGGATCCAAATACAATGTAATGGTATTAACAGCCCACTTTGGATTTCAGGAAACTCATTATATCAATACGACCTTTCCTGTGTAGAGTCATTCTGCATTTCTGTAGCAAGAGGGAATAAACTGCCTTCGTTCTATCCATCTTTGCAACTCAGCTCATCTTCAGTATCCTTATAAAGAAATAAAATATTGATCTTTTGGTATTAAAATGCTGAGCGCCCGCCTCCCCATGTGTGTCAGTCTTACTCTTGCATGTTGGTTATTTGCTTCTGATCAAATGCTTCCTGATGCAGGCACACTGCAGAAACTGGGAAGACATCATTTGATAATGTAGAAATGACGAATCCCTTTCATCCCATCACCCAAATGAGCTCATACGTGATGAAAAGTTCTAACCAGCATGCCCGACAGCAAGTCTGATTCATTTGTTCAGGAAAAGTGATGTCACTTTGCCCGGAAAACAAATAATTTGTATGCTGGCTGCCTGGTCATCAGTGCTGGTGAGGCTGGCCATTTGCAAACCAAAGGACTCACTGCCACTTCTTATCCTGTGCTTTTGAAGAAGATCAAAGGGAGACTTTGAGAACTCTCGACTGGCACACACGATCTTTTTTTAGTGTAGGCCTGTGGCTCAGTGGTAGAGAGCATGTGCTTTTCATACAGAAGGTCCCAAGCTCAGTCTCTGGCATCTTCTGCTTAAAGACCTCAGATAGAAAGCCTTGGGAAAGAACTTTCTCTCCTAGGCAGGGGTCATTTCGTAGAAAAAGAGGGGCAGGAGCTCTTTAGCATAACATTAGCATAACTTATTTGCATATGCCACACACCCTGACATCACCGGAAGTGTGTCAGAAGGCAACACCCCCCGCTCAGGCTCCACTGGCCTGTTTTGGATTGCTAGCTATTGGGGGGGGGACATGCAGACCTGTCCTCGAAGAGGAGGGAGAGCTTGTACCTGAATAAAACTTGGTCTTAAAGGTGCCACTGGACTGTTTTGGACTGGGGGCCGGGGGGGGCTCTGCAACTTACCTGGCTGCTTCTTGCTCTGACTGAGGGCTGCTGGGAGCAGGGGGTGGAGCTTGTGGCATGTGCCCGCCCCCTCGGCTCTTTACTGCCGGAGCTCCGCTCCTACAGGAAATGACCCCTACTCCTAGGTCAGCTGCTGCTGGTCAGACTAGACAACACTGAGTTAGATGGATTGATGAGCCAGTTCTGTATAAAGCATCTTGTCTTTCTTTGATCAGTTAGGCTGCAAACGTATGCACCCTTTATGGGGGGAAAGTTCATATCTTGATGGCAGAGGCATGCACGTTGCAAGCCAAGCCCCAGGTCTGAACTGGTGGCATCGTCAGTAAAACAGGCAATGGAGTTCACAAAAGTACTGCGTCTGATGAAGGGAGCTTTGTCTCTTCAGAGCTTACACCCTGAAACTCCTGTTGGTCTCTAAGGTGCTACTGGACTCCAGTCTAACTGCATAAAAGGCCTGAGAACTTGGTGAGCCACTTCCAGCTGGAGGACAAAACACTGAGCTAGATCAGAGGTGTCGAACTCATTTGTTACGAGGGCCGGATCTGACATAAATGTCACTTTGTCGCGCTGGGCCACGTGCCATAAAATGTAACACAAGGTACTGGAGAGATAAACTTTATAAAGATGATTTCAGATGCCGAATGGCAATAACAGGTGTGATTGGATTAGGTGTGATATGCAGAGGGGTGGAGATATCAGCACTGGTGTGGTATATAGAGGCGTGGAGATATCAGCATTGGTAACGAGACAAGTTTCAGTTTGGTAGAGGAGGATTGAGTCCAGGAGAATGCAAAGAAAAAATGGAAATAGGTCTGAAGAAGTGAGCAGTGTCTCACAAAAGCACAGACCCTCACCCTACCACAATTTTGTTAGTCTTTAAAGGTGCTATTGGGCTCTTACACCTTCTACTACTATTAGAAACCACAACATTCAAAAACCAGTGAGGGAACATTTTAACCTTCTAGGGCATTCATTTGCTGACCTAAGAGTAGCAGCTCTCTTACAAAGGAATTTCAAAGGGAGATTAGAAAGAGAGACGGCTGAATTCAACTGATCATGAAGCTCAAGACAACGCAAACTCCTGGACTGAATTGCGACCTAGGTTTCTTCTCTCATTACCAATGCCTGCTATTGTCTTTTGGCGTCTGAAATCACTTCACTCTCCAAGATATAAGGACAGATGGACTCATATTCCAGCTGTATCTGAAGAAGTGAGCAGCGACTCATGAAAGCTCCTGCCCTGCCACAAAGGTTGTTAATCAGTAAGGTGCTCTTGCTCCCTTTTCACTAATAAGGACTGCAAGCTGTGCTGTTAGGTTTCCTCCCCCCATCTATTAGAAATGGAAAGGGGGATCTCTCCAAGTGTCTTTGGCGTGCTCTCTCTGGCTCTGTCCCTCCCCCTCCCTTCATATGTGCGTGCCCACTAAAGCTTATATCCAGGCCCATAGCTAACGTGGGGCCCATGCCCCCCCCGCATTTTTTGCAGGCACCCTCCCCCCAATCGATCACTTCTTCTCCCCCCCTCCAGCTCTAGACGGCCAGGCTGAAGGTGAAGGCAGCCCAGGCCAGCAAGTGAGCGGGCGGCGGTGTTTGGCGCTGGGGCACGCACAGATCTTGCGGAAGAAGCCGGTCGTGTGGGGACTGGCTGCTGCCAGCATCCGACCCCTGCCGCTGCTTGAAGCTTTCCTCCTTGTCTTCCTAGTAGCCGGTGAGCTCCAGGCTGCCACTCGGCTTGCCCGCTTCCCACATTAACTCTCCTTCCACAGCTCGGCATACCGCGCACCCACCCGTGTGCTCTTTAGCCACGGAGGAGGAGGCGAGGTGGCAATTGTTAAAGGAGGGGTTCTCTCTCGTGTGCGCTCTCCCTCATGTGCCTTAAAGGGACAGCACTGCGTGGTGTCCTCCATGGCAGTGAATAGGGCATCTCCAGCAAGGCAAGCCCTCCGGAGGAGGAGGAGGCAGGGTGGGGGCCTGACCCTGAACTGGTTTGGGTGTGTGTGAGGCTTTGAGGGCAATGCCAGCCGGGGGCGGAGGGGAGGAATCCTTCTCTGCCAAGGAGTGAATGGTGAGGGGAGAAGAAATCACAAACTAGTTGTCGATGTCAAAGACATGAGTCGCGTCCCGTGTGCTCAGGCAGGTGTGAACTGTCGGCCTCTGCTGGGACGGGCTGGGTGGGACGGGGAGGCACTGTGCAGGTGAGCAGCAGCAGACCAGGGCACGAGGCAGTACCGCACAGACATGTAATGGCAGGCCCCACTGGCCCCCTGAGAAAAACATTTCTTTCTTTTCTCTGAAGCAGGAAATAGAACAGACTGACCAGAAGGAGCTGCAATGTTAGAAGCAGGAAGCAGGAAGCAGCACAGAGTCAGCTGTTCTTGGGCTGGATTGTAGCCCTGTGTGGGCCAGATCCAGTCCCTGAGCTGTACGTTTGATACTCTTGAGCAAGATGGATCAGTGATCTGACTGGATCTAGAAAGAGGTTTTATTCGTCCCGCCTCTTCCCCATTCGCTGCCCCTGTGTTGTTCCGCAAGAAAAAAGACGGTGGGCTACGTCTATGCACAATGCTGTGTCGGCTACCAATGCATACCCCATGCCACTGATTAAAGACTTACTGGCAGAGGCAGCAAAGGGGAAAATTTTCTCCAAACTTGATTTGCGGGATGCCTACTTTCGAGTTCACATCAAGAAAGGGGATGAAGCAAAGACTGCTTTCAACACGCCTTTGGGGCAGTTCGAATACCTGGTCATGCCCTTCGGTCTTCAGGGCGGGCCAGGGGTGTTCATGAACTTGATAAATGAAGTGTTGCATAAGCATTTGTTCAAGGGGGTCCTGGTGTATTTGGATGATCTGCTTGTATACTCCCCCGACCTTCCTTCACACGTGAAATTGATGAGAGAAGTACTTCAAACGTTACATAAGTACAAACTCTTTGCTAAACTGTCCAAATGCGAATTCCATAAGACACACATTGACTTTTTGGGCTACCGCATTTCGGCGGGAGGGTTGGAAATGGACTCGAAAAAAGTGAAGGATGTTCTGGGGTGGGAGGTACCCCAAACTCACAGGCAATTGCAAGCATTCCTCGGCTTTGCCCAATTCTACAGAACCTTTATTAACAACTTTGCACAGGTCGCCCTCCCCTTAACTGACTTGCTGAAAATGAAAGGGAAGGGGCCTGAGGCCATGAAACCCGGAGCCAAATTGGCTTGGTCACCCGAATGCCAACAGGCTTTCCAAACCCTGAAGACTCTATTCACATCTGAACCGGTGCTGGTGCACCCAGATGAGACGAAAAAATTTATTGTCCACACTGATGCTTCGGATGTGGCCATGGGGGGGGCATCCTGCAGGAGAGGGAGGATGGTAAATTACACCCCCTCGCGTACATCTCCAAGAAATTCACTGAGGCCGAACGTTGCTGGTCTGTGTGGGAGAAGGAAGCGGCGGGGATCTGCCTCGCGTTGGTGATGTGGAGGCATTGGCTGGAGGGGGCCAGGGTCCCTTTTGAAGTTTGGACTGATCACAAGAACTTGGAGACACTAAAAACCCCTCGTAGCCTGAACGCAAAGCAATTGCGTTGGGCTGATTTCTTCTCTAAGTTTCACTTCACCATTTCCCTGGGGTGGCGAATTCACTGGCGGCTGGGCGTTC
>NW_015172046.1:130021-137008 GCF_001447785.1 Gekko japonicus | reverse complement strand
CCCCTGGATTATTACACCCGTTGCCAACTCCCAACAGACCTTGGGAAGTGATTTCTATGGATTTTATAACAGATCTACCCTTGAGCAGTGGGAAAACAGTAATTTGGGTGGTTGTGGACTTATTTTCCAAACAAGCACATTTTGTTCCATTCTCTTCACTGCCCACGGCAAGGGCTTTGGCAAAAGCTTTCCTGTCACATGTAATAAAATTACATATATTGCCTAAGAAGGTGGTATCGGACAGGGGAACGCAATTCGTTTCCAAGTTCTGGACTGAGGTCATGAGGTTGTTGGGGGTGGAGAGGGGGCTTAGTAGTGCATATCACCCAGAAACTGATGGACAAACAGAACGGGTTAACCAGACATTGGAACAATACCTTCGATGCTTTACTAATTATCAACAGACGGACTGGTGTGATTTGTTGCCATTGGCTGAATACTGTTACAACAATGCTTTCCATGTGTCTATTGGAATGTCCCCCTTTAAAGCGGTGTATGGTTATGATAGTCCACCTCTCCCAATGTTACAAGGGGAGAAAGTAGAGGCTGGGGGGGATGCACATGCTTGGTGTAAGAATTTGCAGGAGGCCTTCACTGTGTAAGACATTAAACGAGGCCAAGGCCGCCTACAAGAAACAGGCGGACAGAGGTAGGGTGGAGGGTTGGGCTCTGAAGCCTGGAGAGATGGTGTATGTGTCAACAAAAAATATCAAAATGCTGAGACCCAGCAGAAAACTGGGTTGGAAATACATTGGCCCATTTGAAGTCAAGCGGGTGATCAATGAGGTGGCGGTTGAGGTCGTTTTGCCAAAGAATCTGAGAACTTTACATTCTGTGTTTCATTTCAGCCTCCTGAAAAAGGACACGGGGTCCTCTGAATGGCGGGAGAAGCATACCTCGCCTTTACCAGTATTGTTGGATGGGCAAGAACATTTTGAAATCAAATGTATTCTGGACTCTAAACGTAAACGTGGAAAACTGTGGTATTTGGTTGAATGGAAAGACTTTGGGCCCCAGCACTGGGAATGGGTGGAAGAAGGGGATATTAGGGCCCCTTGTATGCTCCGACAGTTTCATCGGGAGTCTCCGGTCAAACCGGGAGGTCTCCCGGAATGGCCGGGAGATTCCGGGAGAAGTGGGAAAAGGTTTTGAGAGGGCAGAATATCAGCAAGCTGCCATGGTTTATCAGATGTATATCTGCTTAACCTGTAAATGCCTGTAAGTGCCCTTTAACCCTGCTTTCCTTTCTGTAATAACTTCATATGTTTATAGTTGTTCCCTAGCAACCCAGGCGCATGCTCACAGACAAGCAGCTTGTTAGTGAAACGCAAAACAACTCAAGGGCAGGTGGAGAGATAAGGATTGTTGCTGTAGTTGCTTGAGTTTCGTTTTTCTTCAGAGCCTGGGAACCTAGATGTTTTGGAGTACATGGACCGTTCTGATTCCCAGCACTTTGGCGCTATTTCTTTCCTAATGGGAATGTGACCCATTGGTGTAGAGGCTGTTTGAATTCCTTTCATATTACATGCACGCTTCCCTCCATGTCATTCTAATCAGAAACCTTGTTAGCGAATCATCCTTTCAATAAAGTCGTCCTCTTAACTGAGAAGTGACTCGTTGATTGATGGCAACCTTACAGAGAGCCAGTCTGGTGAAGTGATTAAGAGCGCAGACTCTAATATGGGAGAACCAGGATTGATTCCCCACTTCTCCACATGCAGCTGCTGGTGTGACTTTGAGTCAGTCATAAGTTCTTTCAGAGCTGTTCTCTCAAGGACAGTTCTCAAGAGAGCTCTCCCAGCCCCACCTACCTCAGAGGGTGTCTGTTGTTGGGAGGGGAAAGGAGAGGGATTGTAAGCAGCTCTGAGACTCCTTCCAGTAGTGAAGGGCGGGGTATAAATCCAATCTCCTCCTCCTCCTCCTCTTCAATACAGACTCATTTGTTCATAATTTAAGAGGCTTAGTTAAGGGTTCTTGCCCCTTGGCTCCTAGATCATGGGTGGCAAGTAGGGTTGACAGCTCTGGGTTGGGAAATTCCTTGAGATTTTGGGAGCGAACCTGCAGAAGGCGGGGTTTGGGGAGGAAACTGAAAGGAAACCTCCAGGTGGTGGCTGGAGATTTCCTAGGAAGAAACTGAAAGGAAAAGCAGAAAGGGTCAAAACCACTGGGGAAGCTTGGAGACTATTTAAAACTACAATCCTAGAAGCTCAGAAAAAATATATACCACAGGTTAAGAACGGCACAAATAGGTATAGAGAAAAAAACCTGCATGGTTAACTAACAAAGTAATGGAAACTGTAAAAGGTAAAAAGGATTCCTTTAAGCTAGTCTCAGTGAGGCTGATAAAAGGGAACACAGGCTGTGGCAAATAAAATGCCAACCTGTGGTCAGGCAGGCAAAAAGGGAATATGAGGCGTATATAGCGAAAAACATAAAAGTCCAACAATAAAACATTCTTCAAATACATTAGAAGCAGGAAACCAGCCAGGGAGGCAGTGGGACCCTTGGATGACCAAGGCGTAAAAGGAGTACTGAAGGATGATAGGGGAATGGCTGAGAAGCTGAATGCATTTTTTGTCTCTGTCTTCACTGTGGAAGGTGAGAGGTGCTTGCCCACTCCAGAACCGCTAATTTCGGGGTGTTGAAAGACCTGAGTCAGATTGAGGTGACGAGAGAGGAGGTCCTAAAACTGATAGACAACTTAAAAACTGATAAATCACCAGGCCCAGATGGCATACATCCGAGAGTTCTGAAAGAACTCAAATGTGAACTTGTAGATCTCCTGACAAAGATATGTAATCTTTCCTTAAAATCTGCCTCCATTCCTGAGGATTGGAAGGTAGCTAATGTCACTCCCATCTTTAAAAAGGGTTCCAGAGGAGATCCGGGAAATTACAGGCCAGTCAGTCTGACGTCGATACCGGGTAAATTGGTGGAAGCCATTATTAAGGAAAGAATTAGTAGGTACATTGATGAACAAAAACTATTGAGGCAGACTCAGCATGGGTTCTGTGAGGGAAGATCTGGTCTCACTAACCTGTTAGTGTTTTTTGAGGGAATGAACAAACATGTGGCCAAGGGGGACCCAATAGATGTTGTTTACCTTGACTTCCAGAAAGCTTTTGATAAAGTTCCTCATCAAAAGGCTCCTAAGCAAACTCAATAGCCACGGGATAAAAGGACAAGTCCTCTTGTGGATCAAAAACTGGCTAATTAATAGGAAGAGTGAATATGAATGGGAAATTTTCTCAGTGGAGGGTAGTAAAAAGTGTGGTACCACAGGGATCAGTAATCGGTCCAATGCTTTTTAACTTGTCTATTAATGATTTGGAGTTGGGAGTAAGCAGTGAAGTGGCTAAATTTGCAGATGACATGAAGTTGTTCAGGGCGGTGAAAACCAGGGAGGATTGTGAGGCACTCCAAAGGGATCTGTCGAGGATGGGCGAGTGGGCATCAACGTGGCAAATGGGGATCAATGTGGCCAAGTGCAAAGTGATGCAAAGTGATGCACATTGAGGCCAAAAATCCTTACTATAAATACACGTTGATGGGGTCTGAACTGGCAGAAACTGAGCAAGAGAGAGATCTTGGAGTCGGAGTAGATAACTCACTGAAAATGTCAAGACAGTGTTCCACTGCAATAAAAAAGGCCAGCGCTATGCTCGGGATTATTAGGAAGGGAATTGAAAACAAATCAGCCAGTATCATAATGCCCCTGAATAAATTAATGGTGCGACCTCATTTGGAGTACTGTGTACAGTTCTGGTCACCACACCTCAAAAAGGATATTATAGCATTGGAAAAAGTGCAGATAAGGGCAACTAGAATGACAAAAGGGTTGGAACACTTTCTCTATGAAGAAAGGTTAAAGCACTTGGGGCTCTTTAGCTTGGAGAAACAACGGCTGAGGGATGACATGATAGAGGTTTACCAGATTATGCATGGGATAGAGCAGGTAGAGAAAGAAGTCCTTTTCTCCCCTTCTCACAATACCAGAACTTGTGGGCACTCAATGAAATTGCTGAGCAGTCGGGTTAGAACAGATAAAAGGAAGTCCTTCTTCACCGAAAGAGTGATTAACACATGGAATTCACTGTCACAGGAGGTGGTGGCGGCGGCTACAAGCGTGTACAGCTTCAAGAGGGAATTAGATAAACATATGGAGCAGAGGTCCATCAGTGGCTATTAGTCACAAGGTATAGATAGGAACTCACAGTCTGGGGCAAGTGATGCACTGTATTCTTGGTGCTTGGCGGGCATCAGTGGGAGGGCTTCTGGTGTCCTGGCCCCACTGCTGGACCTCCTGATGGCACCTGGTATTTCTGGCCACTGTGTGACAGAGTGTTGGACTAGATGGGCCATTGGCCTGATCCAACATTGGCTTCTCTTATGTTCCTATGTTCTTATGAGAATATCGCTATTCTGGAGGGTGGAATCTATGGCATTATACTCCACTGAAGTCCCTCCCCTCCCCAAACTCTGCCCTTCCCAGGCCTGTCCTCCTGTGCTATAGCTGACGTTATAGTGGTGAGAAGGAAAGGCTTGCACAAAGAGCCACCTGGAAAGAGAGTTAGGGGCCTGGCCCTTGCCAAATGGCCCGCCAGAAGAGAGAGGCTTTGTTGTCCTACCAGGGCTATGTTTTGCTGAAGGACTAACCAGGCAGAAGGAACATCAAGGACTGAGAAGAGCAGCTGAGGTGCTCAGTTCACTGGAGAAGGTGCCATGGAACACTATCATGCCTCCTTTTGAAGTGTTCCTTGTGTAGGACTGTGCAGTGGTTGCATGCCTTTGTATACTGGCTTATCAAAGTTTGAAGACTTCTGAAGTTTCACTTCAGTTTTGCAAATGGGCAAAAATAAGTTCATTTGCCTGGATCAGGCCTTCATCTTACATACATATACCCTTACACACACATTCCATGGTGTTTCAAATATCAACATTTTAATGCCCACAGAGGCTTTGGCCCATTCTGCATCTAGCATTTGCTCTGTTGTTTTACCAAACCCACACTGGAACAGAAAAAGATGTGGCTCAAAACCGCATTCAAATACCCCGGGGGCAACGCCCCAACAGCGTACTGACTGCAGAGTCTCCCCTGAACAGCCATAAAATGGCCATAAATCTATGCAGACAGTACCATAAAACCGAGATACCAAAGGAAGTGAAGCCCGGCATGCAGTGTTGGAGGCTACCATAAAATCCGACAATCAAAGAAAGTGAAAGTGGCATGCAATGTAGAGGGGAATTTCTGTTCCAACATGGATGTGGTAAAAAAGTGGAGCGAATGCTAGATGCAGAATGGAAACAGTTCCTCCAGCAGTGCATAAGGTTACCGAAAGGCCTTGAGAAAAGCGTTCCACTTAATGAATGGAAAGGGACAGGTGAAGCTGTTCAGGTCCTGGTGGAAAATAACATCATCTGGTAGTGGTTAGATAGGGTTGCCATTCCCCAACTCTGGACAAGGAATCCCACCCACAAACAGCAGTGTTCCTGCATGACATCCCTGACACGCTGATGTCACGCAGAAGTGACATCATCAAGTCGGTGACGTCACATGGCGATGCTCTGGTTTTTAGGAAAACTATGGCTTGATCCTGATTTTACCATAGAGTTTTACCCCAAAACCAGAGCTTCGCCCCCCCCAATGGCACCGATGCAATGACATTGCTTCCATGTGATGTCAGTGCGTCGGGGATGTTCCCGCCCACCCCTTGCCTCCTAGTTCCCCCTGCTGGCAAGAAAAGGGAACTTGGCAACCCTATGGTTAGAATGCAGGGCTAGGATCTGGAAGACCCAGGTTCAAATCCCCACTCTGTCATGGAAGCTTGCTGGGTCACCTTGGACCAGTCACACCCACTAAAGCTAGCCAAGTGTGATGATGAAATGGAGGAGAGGGGAACAATATACATTATATAATAATACACAACAATATATACAAGGAGCTTTGGGTCTCCATTGTGGGGAAAAGTGGGGCACAAATGGAATAAACAATAGCCAATTAAGCTTTATTAAAGTGACAGGACATTTTCCTCCAGGCCTGCTGGCAACCCACACACAGCACACTTCTCTGTTGAATTATTTGGTGTTTTCCGTCCTCGCCACCTTTCCTGCCATCACAACTCAATCTGTTGTGCATTCTGGTTGGGGAAACGTAGCAGTGGCTTTGCAACTGACAAAGGCAAGGCAGTCTTCAAGCAGTGGTCAGAGATGCTCTAGATTGTCAGGGATGCTCTAGGCCTCTGGTGGCGAACCTATGGCACGCGTGGCAGAGGTGGCACTCAGAGCCCTCTCTGTGGGCACGCACGCCGTCACCCCAGCTGTCCAGGCGGCCCCCAATTGGGCAGTTTGAATGGAGGGTGGGGGCCACGCAAGGCAGACGTCGAGCCAGCAGGGGAAGAGAAGCCGGCTGCACCGCGCAACTCCCCTTTCTCCTCTGAGACAGCTGACCGTGACAAGAGGCACCAGCAACAGCCTGCAGGAGGGAGCGCCTGCCCGAGTGAGTGCGCCTCTCTGCACCCTGGCCGGTGCACCTCCTCCAAGCCTGCAAGCAAGTGTCCCTCTCCTCCTCCTCCGTCCCGTCCTCTGCCAGCGTCCGCGTCGTCATCTTCATCCCTGGGGGGTGTGTGGGCAGCCTGGTCTCTGCCACCTTCCCGCCACCGCCACCGCTCCCCTCCCTCCCTCCCTCCAGTGTGCAGGACTCGAGGTCAGGGGGCGAGAGTAGCTCCTTGGGGTGGGTGGGTGAAGACACGGGCGTCATTGTTGTTGTGGGAGTTGCAGGAGGTCTTTGGGCTTGGAGGGGGGCAGGCGGGGGGTTGCCATTGCCTCTGGGCTGCTGCTTGTTCCTGGTTGCTGGCATGACCAGGTGGGCCCCTGTTCTGATTCTTTCTCCTGGCTTTTCTGTTTGCTGGGGGGTGGGCTGGGCTGGTGGCATCCTGCTGGGGGCTGCCGTCTGGCCTTGGCTGGGGTTGTACTAAAAGGAAGAACAGG
>NW_015172046.1:129023-129967 GCF_001447785.1 Gekko japonicus | reverse complement strand
AGGAATGCCAATTCACTTGCATGGGCTCCATTGAAATACATTACAGTACAAGTATAGTTGCAATAAAAACGCGGAATGGATTCCATCTATGAATCTGCATTCAGCACAGCCAGATAAGATATGTGATCCCCACAAAGGTCCGCCAGTCAGCACTTGAGCTGATGAGCATCCATTGAAGACGTGGGTGGAATTAGATCCTATGAAAACACCCTCCACAGAACGGCCTCTGAAAATGGTAGCTCAATAACATGTTCCTACTTCTCTGTAGAATCTAGTACAACTGGTTGATAACAAGCTAAACATGATCCCGCAGTGCGATGTGACAGTGAAGAAAGCTAATGCAACAGAAGCATTGTGTCCAGATCACGGGAGGTGGTCGTCCGCTCATGGGAGGTGGTCCGCTCTATTCTGCTCTGGTCAGGCCTCACCTGGAGTACTGTGTCCAGTTTTGGGCACCACATTTTAGGAAGGATATTGACAAGCCTGAGCGTGTACAGAAGAGGGCAACCAGGATGGTGAAAGGGTTGGAATCCAAGTCTTATGAGGAAAGGTTGAAAGAGTTGGGTATGTTTAGCCTGGGAAAGAGAAGGCTTAGAGGGGACATGATTGCAGTCTTCAAGTATTTGAAGGGCTGCCCGCGAGCGAGTCGCGACGGAGCGGCTGTCGCTGGAGGAGAGCCGCCGTCGCTTCCGAAGGATGGCGGCGGGGGTTTCCTCGTCTTCTTGCGGCCGAGGCGGGCTGCAGCCGCTCAAAGCCACCGTCCCGTTCCAGCTGCAGCTATTTGAAGGGCGCCCCGCGAGCGAGTCGCGACGGAGCGGCTGTCGCTGGAGGAGAGCCGCCGTCGCTTCCGAAGGATGGCGGCGGGGGTTTCCTCGTCTTCTTGCGGCCGAGGCGGGCTGCAGCCGCTCAAAGCCACCGTCCCGTTCCAGCTGCAGCAGCGGCGA
>NW_015172046.1:126696-126879 GCF_001447785.1 Gekko japonicus | reverse complement strand
ATTCAAAAATAAAATTTTCAGGCATTAAAAAAAAAAAGTATTTGAAGGGCTGTCATGTAGAAGATGGAGCAGATCTAGTTCGGTGTAGTGGTTAAGTGTGTGAACTCTAATCTGGGAGAACCGGGTTTGAGTCCCCACTCCTCCACTTGCACCTGCTGATGTGACCTTGGGTCAGTCACAAGC
>NW_015172046.1:126186-126683 GCF_001447785.1 Gekko japonicus | reverse complement strand
CGGGGTATAAATCCAATCTTTGCTTCTCTTCTTCTTCTTGCTCCGGAGTGCAAGACTAGATCTAATGGGTGGAAATTACAAGGGAGTCGATACCAGCTAAATATCAGGAGAAACGTCCTAACTGTAAGAGTTGTTGAGCAGTGGAACAATCTGCCTAGGGATGGGGTGGATGCTCCTTCGCTGGACATTTTCAAGCGGAGGCTGGATCTAGATCTAATGGGTGGAAATTACAAGGGAGTCGATACCAGCTAAATATCAGGAGAAACGTCCTAACTGTAAGAGTTGTTGAGCAGTGGAACAATCTGCCTAGGGATGGGGTGGATGCTCCTTCGCTGGACATTTTCAAGCGGAGGCTGGATGACTATCTTTCAGGTATGCTGTAGGGCTACCTTTCGGCTATGCTCCTGCAGAGTGCAGGGGGTTGGACTAGATGACCTGCAAAGTCCCTTCCAACTCTAACATTCTATGATTCTTGTCAAGCGCCCCCTGCACCACTC
>NW_015172046.1:123016-126164 GCF_001447785.1 Gekko japonicus | reverse complement strand
GGGAAAGCGTTGGGGCCTCAGATAAGCAGGGGACGGGGTTAGCTTCACCCCTGAAGTCCCTCTGCTGCTGTGCCAAGCGCTGTCAGCTCACTCTCTCTCTCAGTTCTTGCCATCGCACGGTTTTCCTCCTCCCCAGCCCCTTCGCTTTCCCCGTCTTTTATTGACGTCCCAGTTCCCAGCACCACCCTCTTCCCCCATCCTCCCGGCCCCGCCCCCTGTATTAAGCCAGGACACCACCCCAGCATCTAGGGTGTGGCTGTAGCTGGGCACTCCTGGGTCAGGCGTCGTCTGTGAGTGCCTCTCCGGTGTAGCGGGTGGCGCCGCCTCCCTGGGTGCTTCCACGGAGCTCCCGACTCCGCGGCCGGGCCCGGCTGGGGTGTTGTGTCGCTTGGGCGTGGGTGGAGGTAGGGGTGCTGTGCTGTCCCTGCTCCGCCGTCCCTTCTGATGTTGGCCTCATCCAGCCTCAGGATGTTTTGGGTGAGTCTGATGGTTGGGGGGTGCCTGCGGGGTGTGGGTGGAGTCCCGTGTCCTTCAGACCAGGACAATTCTATAACTTACCCCACTGACCTAACATTATGATATTGTGCTTTTCTTTGCCTATACACTGTCAGGGGCTATCACTGACAGGAGGGAAGGAGAATGATTAATGTCATTGGATAAGGTTTGTCAAACCATGCCGCAGGGGAGGCAAAGCTCTGTTTTCAGCGGGAGCTAACATTTCTTTTTGTAATACATCGTTGTGCCCTGAAACATCCATATTAAGAATGGCCTCACTTGAGCAGATAAAAAATCCATATAGCCCAGTATTCTAGGCAGCCAGATCCTATACGGCACTCTTTTCTACTTTTGTAATTCTATTTCCTGATACTCTTCTGCACCATCTCTAATTTTTGTAATCCTAGCACTGTTGTATTGCTTAGTAAATCTCTCATGCTGTTGGAGAGTGGTGCTTGTTTGAGGTTTCTACTTGTCTCTTTGGCCTGGGTGTAATTGATTGTGGCTTTTAGCAGTTTTGCCTGGGGCTGACTGCTGGCTCCGCCCTCTGCTGGGTGAGCCTTTAATGGTATTAAGGCTTCTCCTTGCCAGAGGCATGAGCTCAAGGGCCTTTGCTTTGTGGCTCTTAGCCTGGGGGCTCCATAGAAAGCTGAGTAGCTCTTACATTCTTTATTTGTTAAGGTTTTTTTGCTTCTGCAAACCTTTCACAAGTAGTCTTGAGAGGCAGGGGAGTTATCAAGGAAGTGCCAATTAAACTGAACTAATCTTGAAATGGATTGCAAGAGTATGGCTGGTGAGGGAGCTGAAGCTGTGACGTGCTGTGTCTGTGGCATGTTCTTACCTGAGGGCAACAGCAATTACACCTGCAGCAAGTGTAAGTTGGTAGCCGTACTGGAGGAGAAGATACAGGGACTTGAGGCACGCTTGTCCACACTCCAGTTTATAAGGAAAGGTGAAGAGTTCATGGACAGAACACATGAAACACTCCTGAGGGGGCAACAGGAGGAGGTAAAGGTATCTCAGCAAATGGAGGAGTACCCAACACAGGAGGAAGGCCCATGGAAGAATGTAACCCACAGGAGCAGGAAAATCAAGAGACATTCTGAGCCTTTGTTACTAAGCAATCAGTTCCTGGATCTCCCCACAGATATTGATTCTGAACCACTGGAACAAGGGCCTCCAGGAAGCTCAAAGAAAATTTCTCAGACTCCTGTGGATGAGAGGACTTGAGCTTCTGCTCCCCAATATAGGAGAAGGTGTGTCTTGGTAATTGGGGATTCCCTACTGAGAGGGGTAGAAGTTAAAGTGTGCCAACCGGACTTGTTGTCTCGAGAGGTATGCTGTCTACCGGGTGCATGCTTCCAGGATGTGACAGGAAGGGTAGGAAGACTCATCAAGCCCACGGATCATTATCCCATATTGCTCAGCCACATGGGAACAAATGACACCGCCCAGCACAGCCCCAGGACATATTAAAAGAGACTATGTGGCTCTGGGTAAAAAGGTGAAGGAATTGGGAGGGCAGGTTGTATTTTTGTCAGTTCTTCCTGTTAAAGGCCATGGCTTAGGAAGGGAAAGAAGAATACTGCAGATCAATGACTGGCTATGTAGATGGTGTCATCAGGAAAGGTTTGGATTTTTGGACCATGGCTTACGCTTTCGAGATGAAGCTCTTCTTTCAGGAGATGGTTTGCACCTCACGATGGTAGGAAAAAAATGTGTTTGGAAACAGCCTTGCAAACCTAATAAAAAAGCTTTAACTAAATCCTATGGGGGAGCGAGACAAAAATGCAAAGCGTGGTATGATGCCAATAACTGGAGATAAGAACTCTAAAGTTTTGCAGGGAGTGGCACATATGCTAGGTAACATTAACTTACATGTAAGTACAGAAATGAAAACCTCAGGGTGCATAAAACATGGATTCTAATGTCTCTACACTAATGTGCAGAGTATGGGAAACAAGCAGGAGGAATTTGAAGTGCTAATGCAGGAAAAGGACTATGAGGTAATAGGCATTACTAAAACTTGGTGGGATGACACTCACAACTGGAATATTAGGATTGAGGGTACAACTTACTTAAAAGGGACAGACAAATAAGGAAGGGCAGAGGACTGGCATTATATGTAAAGGAGGTATATACTTGTGAGGAAATACATGAATCTGAGCATGGAAGTTTCTGGGTAAAAATAAAAGGAGTAAGAAATAATAGTGGACTTCCGGTTGATGGCGGCACGCTCACTGAGTCACCTCCCGGACCTCCCGGGTGTGTCTCCGTGCTTTGGTGGACGGAGGGGGTGAGCAGGCTCGTAACCCCCCCCAGGAGCCCGGGGAAGGGCACCTGGCCAAGGAGCTTTGAGGGGGTAGCCTATTCTCTGGCCGAATGCCAGAGAATCGAGGCTCCCCCTTGCTCCAGTGGTCTGTCCAGCCGAGAGACCTGATGGTACAAGTGAAGCTAGCCGGGTCAAGCACAGGAGATCAGGCGTTTGAAATGATGAATGAAGAGGGGTCGGAAGACCAACTATGAACGTGAGTCAAATGAGAACTGATTTTTAAACGAAAAGACACTCCTTACCCAAAGCGGCGAAACGGCAGAAGCGAGTGGTGGGAGGGATGCCTCCCATGCCCATAAATCGTTGAGCGAAAGGGGGAGT
>NW_015172046.1:112485-122570 GCF_001447785.1 Gekko japonicus | reverse complement strand
GCTAAAGGATATTCCATTTGAAGTAAGACAACGCAGAAAGAAATACAAAGAACTTGTGTTTTTCCTCCAAACAAACTCAATTGGATATAAATGGCTGTTTCCAGAAGGAGTAATATTCAAGATCAAGGAGAAGAAGGTCAAGATTGACTCTGTTCTTAAAGCTCAAGAGTTTCTAAAGGAGCAGCTGGGAAGGCCAGAGGACGAGAAAAAAAGAAGAGGACGATAAGTCCAGTGGAGAGCTGGAAACTGGTTCATCTGGTGAGGACTCTTTGTCTGAGCAGGTGGCATCAGCCCCGAAAAGTTCCTACAAACTGCGGAAGAGAAGAAGAAGAAGTAAAGGCTGAAGGACTCTGAATTGTGCCTTTGAGAACTTTGGTTCTAGGGGATGATGGGGGGCACTGTTATTGGGCAATTAAATATAACTGGGGATGGTTAAAAGGGTTAAAAGATTGACACAGTTCATAAGAAGTACAAAGATGAAAAGTCTGAATGAAGTATAAAAAGCTAGTTGGAGATCTCCTCTCTTCGGTTTTTAGTTAGTAGTGGGTTCTTTACTTTCTCCCTTATATGTAGCTTTCCCTTTCCCTTTTTTCTGTTCTAGTTTTTGTAGTGTTTAAAAAATCAATAAAAAATCCCCTCCGGGGGCTTAAAAAAAGAAAAAAGAAATAATAGTGATATTATGGTGGGGGGTCTGCTATAGACCACCAAGCCAGGCAGAGAACTTGGATCAAACACTCTTAGAACAGATTACAAAATTTTCAGAGACAGGACATGGTGGTCATGGGAGATTTCGATTACCCAGATATCTGTTGGAAGTCCAACTCTGCTAAAAATGAAAGGTCCAATAAATTCCTGACCTGTCTTGCTGACAACTTCATTTTCCAGAAAGTGGAGAGAAAAACAAGGGGATCTGCTGTTTTGGACTTGATTCTTACCAACAGGGAATAACTGGTTGACTAGGTGAAAGTAGTGGGCATCCTGGGTAGTAGTGACCATGTAATTTTGGAATTTACAGTCTTGGGGAAGGGAAAAGCTGTACATAGACATATAGACTGGACTTCAGGAAAGCAAATTTTGATAAACTTAGAGTTATGCTGGGTAGAATCCCATGGTCAGAAATACTTAAGGAAGAGGGAGTTCAAGAGGGATGTTCAAAAGCAGGGGTCATTTGGGGGGGGGACACGGGGGGACGCCATCCCCCCGGGTGAGGTGCGGGAGGGCGGGGCCTGGAGCTCCCTGCTGGTGCCCGCTGGAGGTCGCCGCCGGCTGTGGGGAGGACACACTTCCGGTGATGTCAGGGGGTGTGGCATATGCTGAGTTATGCTAATGAGTCCCCCTAGCTCTTTTTCTACGAAATGACCCCTGTTCAAAAGTGAAATACTGAAGGCACAATCACAAATGATTCCTATGTGAAGGAAAAATGGGAGGAGCCTAATGAAGCCACGGTGGCTCCATAAACAGCTTTCTAAAGAGTTGAGAAATAAAAAAGACTCATTTAGAAAGTGGAAGGAGGGCCAAGGATGAATATAACCAAGGATGAATATAAACAAATAACCAGTGTTTGTAGAGAGAGAGTTAGGAAAGCGAAAACTCAGTATGAGCTTAGGCTAGTGAGAGATTCTAAAAACAACAAAAAAGGGTTCTTATGTTCAAAGTATGACAAAAAGAGCAAGGACATGGTAGGCCCATTGTGGGGACAGGAAAGTGAAATTGTAACAGGTGATGAAGAGATGGCAGAACTGCTCAATTGCTACTTTTCCTCAGTCTTCTCTTGCAACATGGCAAAAACAGAACACATGATGAGGGAAGGGAGCTGCAGCCTAGGATCAGCATAGGGGTAGTACACACCTAGTTTCTTTAAACGAAACGAAGTCCTCAGGGCCAGATGAACTGTGTCCAAGGGTACTAAAAGAACTCACGAATGTAATTTCTGAGCCTCTGTCCATTATTTTTGAGAATTCTTGGAGAACAGGTGAGATGCCAGAAGACAGGAGGCGGGAAAATGTTGTCGTCATCATCAAGAAGGGGGAAAAGGAGGATCCGGGTAACTACCAACCCGTCAGCTTGACGTCTCTACCTGGGGAAGTTTTAAAACGAATCAGACAGTCCTTGAGCATTTAGAAAGGACGGCTGTGATTACTAAGAGTCAGCATGGGTTTCTCAAGAACAAATCATGTCAGACTAACCTTTTTTGTTGTTGTTGAGAAAGTTACTACATTACTGGATCAGCAGAATGCTGTAGACATAGTGTATCTTGATTTCAGTAAGGCTTTTGATAAGGTTCCACATAATATTCTTGTTGACAAATGGTTAAATGTGGTTTGGATCCCATGACTGTTAGGTGGATCTGTAACTGGTTGACAGATCTCACCCAAAGAGTGCTTGTGAATGGATCCTCATCCTCTTGGAGAGGAGGGACAAGTGGAGTGCCTAAAGGATCTGTCCTGGGACCTGTTTTGTTCAACATCTTTATAAATGACTTGGATGAAGGAATAGAGGGAATGCTTATTAAATTTGCAGATGATAATAAACTGGGAGGGGTAGCAAATATGGTAGAAGACAGAGTCAGGATACAGGATGATCTTGACAGGCTGGAAAACTGGGCTAAAACAAATACAATGAATTTCAATGGGAATAAATGTAAAGTTCTGCATTTAGGTAGAAAAAAATCAAATGCATAATTATAGGATGGGTGAGACTTGTCTTGGCAGTACTATGTGTGAAAAGGATCTAGGGGTTTTAGTAGACCATACACTGAACATGAGTCAGCAGTGTGATGCGGTAGCAAAAGACAAATGCAATTTTGGGCTGTATCAACAGAAGTGTAGTGTCCAGATCATGCGAAGTGATGGTATAGCTTTACTCCGCTCTGGTTAGACCTCACCTAGAGGTCTAACCAGTGTTCAGTTTTGGGCACCACAATTTAAGAAGGATATAGACCAGCTGGAACGTGTCCAGAGGAGGGCAATGAAGATGGTGAGGGGTCTGGAGACCAAATCCTATAAGGAAGGGTTGAAGGAGCTGGGTATGTTTAGCCTGGAAAGGAGATGACTGAGAGGTGATATGATAACCATCTTTGAGTACTTGAAGGGCTGTCATATAGAGGATGGTGCAGAGTTGTTTTCTGTGACCCCAGAAGGTCGGACTAGAACCAACGGGATGAAATTAAATTAGAAGAGTTTTGGCTAAACTTCAGGAAGAACTTCCTGACAGTTAAGCGGTTCCTCAGTGGAACAGGCTTCCTTGGGAGGTGGTGGGCTCTCCTCCTTTGGAGGTTTTCAGAGGCTAGATGGCCATCTGACAGCAATGCTGATTCTGTGAACTTAGGCAGAACTTGAAAGGGAGGGCAGGAAGGGTTGCCTCAGTGCTTCGTTCTTGTGGCCCTTTCTTACACGCCCAGGGAAATGCTGATCGCCCCTTTGGGGTCAGGAAGTAATTTTTCTCCAGGCTGGTTTGGCTGGAGATCCTGGAGGTTTTTTATCACCTTCTGGGCGTGGAACAGCAGACACTGCGGGTGTGAAGGGGGAGGTATTTGTGAATTTCCTGCCTTCTGCAGGGAGTTGGATTAGATGACCCTGGAGGCCCCTTCCAACTCTGTGATTTTGTGATAGCATTGTTTTACACCATATACTCCCTTGAGTCTCAGGGAGAAAGGCAAATTAAAAATTGAAGTAAATAAATTTGTTTCACTTCCTGTGGGCTTGCTGCACCCAAGGGAAGGGGGTTAGACATGGGAGCAGGAAACACTATGGGATGGGTAGGCATCACATTTCAGAGTGGTCTCTATGCCCTTGTGGAAACGTTTGCATGTTAGCTCTATTAGTAGATGTGACTGTCCAGGGAAACAGAAAGTCTTGGGCTTTCTCACAACATGCTCAAATGCGAAGGGCATCTGACACAATCCCGGCTGATTTCCTGTGTATTTTGCCCAAGGAACAAGAATGAAGGAGAAATTAACTCAAATAAAAGGCTAAGCAAGGGTAGAGGTCTGACATCTGAGAACAAAGAAACAAAGAACATCCAGGGTTTATTTTTAAAATGAAGTTTTGTTTTTTTAAATTTCTCATGTCTATGGAATATTGTGCTAATTAAAAATAAACAAATATAGGAAAATGCTTGAAAGGACCTCTGGCTAAAATTTTGACACTTCTTAAAATATAATTTAAAAACAATTCTGCTGTCTGCTAGGAATATCTATATATCTATTCCTCAAGTGTGGCGCCCGTCTGCAGAGATCGAAACCTACAAATCTGCGTCACATTTGCACTAAGCAGATTTCTCTGCAAACTTGGGCCCTCCAAGAAAGTGGTGGTGGGGAGATGGGATCCTGCCCATGAGTCTCGCAGGCCCGCACTTGTTTCATTCAAACTGCGAAGGGACAGAACCCATTGCGGCTGTTCTTTCCTTCATCATCACAGTGAGAAAAGGGAGGACGGGGAGAAGCACATAAAGATACAATCCACACGGGAAAATTTTTTCTTTCTTTCTTTCTGTTGTTTTTTGGTACACACCTCATTAAAACTGATTAATGAGAGTTGTGCTAAACAAACAGGTGTGTGGCCTCCATTCACTGCAGTGAAGCTTACGCAGGAAGCGCTCCCTATGGATTGTGCCCATAGGCTATTAAACACTGTTGATGCTTAAATATTTAACGTCCTTACCTTGTAGACCATAGATTGCTTTGTAATAAATACTGTACAAAATAAGGCAAAATGGGCATTTTGTTAAAAAATTTTAAGGAAATGCTGAAAATAAATTGAGTCCCAACTTCTTCTTAATGGACGGGCCACAGATCAGTCTGATTGGAATCAGGACAGAAGCGTGCAGGGAGGGTTTTTTTAATCCTTTCCCGTCATTATCATTTTCCTGATCTGAAATGGCTGTGGGGAGGCAACTATCTGACTCAGTGGGCTAAGTTTACAGAATGCTACTATCATTCTGGGAATTGTTTTTCTAAGACTTTGATCCTAAACACACCAGTTGTAATCCCAGCTGTAATCTCTCCAGGGGAACTACTGTAAATTAGAAGAGGTGTTGTTGTTTTTTTAAATGTCAGGTCATCAGCAAGCAGAAAGTGCTTGTATTACATGCACAGGCAAGGGGACTACTGAAAAAAACCAAAAATGTAAGGGCTCGTAACCTCAGTGGGCTTATTTGCAAAGCTTCCACAGAACTTTTCTGTGCAGAACTGAAGCTCAGATTAATTCCCTTTGAGGGCACACTTGATCTTAGTATTGGGGGAGGATTCTAAATCAGGGAATTCCACAGTGGTTACCAAAGGGGGGGGGGGAGAAGAGCGTTGGAGATCCAGCACTTTGTCTGGTTAGTCCTGGGACTTGCCAAGAATGGCAGGAGCTGGAGAGAGCCAAGAAGGGACCTCATAAGTCTCCTGGGACAAGGCTTGGCCATCACACTATTCTAGATACCAGCAGAACACAGAAACAAGCTACTGGTCACAGCTGCTGATGTAAACAACTGTGCTTCCATCCCAATGGTCCCCTGCTTTTCAAGAGCCGACGTGGTAGCAAAGAGATTGGCAAACCAGCATGGGAAAACACACACTAAGCAATGGACAGAAGATTTCATTGGCTGGCAAAGTGGGGATAATCAAGAGTAGAGACAAACCATTCTCTGCAAATACAGTCTGCATTTCGCTATACAAAGACCAGCCAGGTTGCCCTTTCTCTATTTTAAAATGTTCTCCTCTGAGAAAGAAACTAAAACAATTGCTGTTCAAACACGGCACAATCTGTCCCCTGCACATGCAGCTGTGGAAATGGCAAGGGAGTACATAGTATAGTTCCCTCTAAGCTGCGCTCAGGGGTGCTGGCACACAAAATTTTAACAGGCAGCTCAAGGCTTTCCCCCCTCCATTGGAAACAACGGAGGATGGGGCACCTCCTTCTGGGGCCCATAGGATTGGAGCCCCTGGTCCAATCTTTTTGAAATTTGGGGGAGTATTTGAGGAGAGGCACCAGCAGCTATGCTGCAAATTTGGTGCCTCTGCCTAAAATAACAGGCCCCCCAGCCCCAGATCAGTTCTCCATTATAGCCTATGGCTCCTATTGACTATAATGTTCCCATAGACTACAATGGAGCCGGGGGGGGTGGTGTTGTTGTTGTTTGCACAGCCTTATTGTGCTTTTCAGCATGATTTGTAAGCTATCTTGAGTCACAGGGAAAAGTGGGATATAAATATTTAAATAAATAAGTAGTTTGATAACAAAGCCCTTGTTTCTTAGGTTAGGCAGGGTTCTGACAGTGATTGTTTCTCCTCTATTATACTTGGCCTGTAATGCTGGTTGTCATATTTCACTAAAAAAAACCCAAAGTAGACTGAAATCATCCGTCCCCCCCAAGTGCTGGTATGTTTAATAAGGCTCAGCACAAGGTGGCAGTCCAAGGCCACGTCTACCAATATAGTGGACCGGGGCAGGTAGACCTGTTCTCCAGAATACAGGTCTACCAATATAGTGGAAAGGGGTGGGTGAAATTTGACTTGATTCCATTTTCTGTTATAATGTTTAAATTATTCTTAAAATATAGTTTAAATATAATTTAAAAGAATTTATTCTGAGATTTTTTTACAAGGTTATGGGAGTAATCTAAAAAACTAACTTAAGCAATGGCCAAATGTAGGCTCGCTCACAACTTTAATGCTACTAGCTCTTTCTGTGCATGAGGTAGAATTTCTGCTCACAACACTGCGGAGCTTAGAAGGAATACTGGAGAGCAGCGTCAGCTTCACAGCGGCTCTTACTCCCTTCTTCGTCCTCCTCAGCTGGCCTGCAGAAGCCTTTCCCTCCCCAGGGCTACAGCCCACAAACTATTTGCGTGGCAAGCAGGAACAGTCTGCAATGGAGGAACTCTAGGGAGGGGAGGAATGGCTAGATTATTCGTGGAGGTGTCTCCCATTGCTAGTAATGGCTGGCCCGTTGCTGTGCCTGCATAGCCAAACGTGAACAGGGAAGAGTGAGGGAGGAAAGAGGGCAACATTGAGCCTTATGCTGAAACCTTTATAGGAATGCAGCCCTGTGACTGGGTATGGATTGTGCACTCATGAAAATAAACACTGCGGCTGTGCATGCACTCTCCCTGCACTTTTCTGGGTTGAGGCCACACTGACTGAGATGTACGTAGCACTGCAAGCTTTCCCATTTTCGTCTTTCAGCAATGCTCCACCTCCACATAAGTATACATCCAAGGATCAGTTTTCTTTGTAGAAGAGAATGGTAAGTCCCTGGACATGTGGAGTACTGCACTTCCATTAACCTGAAAGTCTCATTGGGGGCACCAAGCCAATGAGGTTAGGATCAGAATCTAATTCTGTCACTGCTCATATGATATATCTGTTTTATTTCAAATTTTTTTGCCTCTACAATGAGATCCTTTGTTGTTGTTTTTTAAAAACTCATTTTAATTAACATAGAATTGGACAATATTTCAACATACGCATCTATCCTTACAGTGCAATAAAAATGTGTCCTCTCCTCATTTGTATGGCGTTTTGCATTATGAAAATAAAAGGTTTTTGTACGTCAATTAAATGCATAACGAGTATGAATCATGTAAATCTGTAATGCGTCTAAAGTTGGCTTTGGCTTTGAAAGTCTTTTTTTTTATAAATTCATAGAAAATATTAAACATCTGACAAAATAAATAAAACACATTTTAATCATAGAGGCCTAACAATCAACTTAAAAAAATGCGCAGGATTGGGTTGGTTTGTTGTTTGTCAACATTTGCTACTAAATTCCTTTGAAGAGACCTGGCTCTCAGTAGTGCCCAGCAGTGAATGATTTTGCACCTTCTGTGATATTAAAAAATATAGGTCCATTTTCCAGAAGATCGAAAAAAAAAGAAAGAAAGAAACTCCTTCACAACAGGTCTGCGTGTCAAATATTGGAGTTTTTGACGTAACTTTTCTTTGAAGTGTTTGTTTAAAAAGCATCCTCGTTATCCACTTGTCCTCACGGGATTTTTCACCGTTGCGTGTTCAGTCTTTCAGAGGGGGCTGCCTTCAAGCTTCACATTCTGGTGCATAGAGAATGCCAGAAGGAAAAAACGAGACAAGAGAAAAAAAAGTTTTGCTCATCAACCCTTCCCAGTATAGGCACTGAAGCAATCCAGTGTAATTAAACTTGAAAGGCTTTACTAGAGAGCAAGTCCCTGCACGGCAGTTAGCAGGTGCCAACTGCTAAAATCTCAGGGGCTTTCTGGAACATCAAAGTCTCCCAAGGATGTGGCACAGGAAGGCCTTATTGTAATACTGAAGAGACCCAAATCAATCTGAAAATGCACCATCAAATCTGGACTTGAAGGGATATGTTTTTCCAGACGGGCAAAAGTACGTACTAGGTGGTGGGGCTGATGGCTATTCGGGTGGGGGCCGAAGAGTCCGTAGTTTTCTGTCGTCCAGCCCCTTCCAGTATTTGAAGTTGTTGTCCAGGTATTGCATCAAATTTGGCAGGTCTGCAAATGCTAAAGAGAGGAAACAAGCTGTTTACTTGCCAGGGGAATGGACAGATGGGATTGCAGCAGTTGACTGTGCTTGCAAAGTTTGTGCCGCGGACGGGACAGGAGGAAGGTGACAGTTTCAAATTTTAACTGGTACCTCTCAAAGTGCTGTAGAACCCCTGATAAAAATGGGTATGGACAATGATACGACTCTATAGTTAGAGTGCAGTTAAAAGACAACAACCAAAAGTAGTTCCAAATATTAAGATAAATCATCCGAACAAGCCATGTGATGATGCAGTTGACCATAAGCAACTAAGGTTTATTTATAACACATTCCTGTTTGGTATTAACTTGTCACAGTGGGCTCAGGGAGTTATTCGACTGGAATGGATCCAAAGGTTAACAGTTCTCCTACAAGGAAGCGGCAACCTCCCCTCATTAACCCCAGCAAAGATCAGCCCCTTCACAAGAGGATCCTGAGTAAGAAACTGCTTACCGTCCCAAGCATCGAACATGTCGGTGATGAAATAATCAATGAACGATATTTGAGATTTTGGGATACTACAAGTATTTCTGTCAAAAACAGGCATCACCACAGGCAAACCTTGCCTTTTCTCTTCATCTGTCTGCAAAGAAAACAATTTCACAGTCATCTCATATCTTAGCATTAATAGACTCATTTATTTATGAAGTTCAGCAATTATTAATCCACAGAGCTACGTGTCAAAAGTCAACATTCAGAGAGAGAGGCAGAAGCAGGCTCAAGTCAAGTATCTGACTTTTGCGAAGCCAATAATCAACAACGCAACATTAAAACACAGGCAGAATAGCAGATAAATCCACGCTGAGGACAGACAGTACCAAAAGAAATCGCATTGGATACACAAAATGACTTAGAAAAATTATTAGGGACTGTGGTCTATACGACCGTCTATAGCTTGTTAAAACTAGGATCCCGCTATGCAGGGCTTTTTTTTGTAGAAAAAGCCCAGCAGGAACTCATTAGCATAATTGGCCACACCCAACAGCAGAAATGTATTAGCATATTAGGCCACACCCATGACAGCACATGTCATTAGCATATGAGGCCACACCCCTGTGTTACCAGAAGTGTGGTTATCCAGCCACACCCACCTTTTGCTTCTTATTCTGTTTACCTTGTTTGTTGTCAAAACCCAGGGCTTTTTTGTAGCAGGAACTCCTTTGCATGTTAAGCCACACACCCCTAATTTAGCCAATCCTAATGAGTTTCTGCTGGGTGTGGCCAACTCAGGAGCCAGCCGGAACTCCGTTCCTGCCCAAAAAACAGCCTTGCCGCTATGGAATTCTGCCTCATTTAATTGTGTCGTGTTAATCATTATGCTTTGCTTCAGTTCAGTTTTTAAACCTTCTGGTTGGTTCTGCAACCCTAATCCTATTGCATTGTTTATTGAATGTCCCATCTGTAGAGATGTAAAATTTCCGGAAATTTTGAAGTTCGGAAAAAACCCCGTTTCCCCCCCCGTTTTTTTCGAGGGGAAACGGAAATTTTTGGAAAAATTGAAAAAAATGCTACATTAGCATTTCTTTTGTCTTTTCTAGATTGAAAGTCATTCTGTTACTTTAGGAACATAAAATATGACTAT
>NW_015172046.1:86433-112276 GCF_001447785.1 Gekko japonicus | reverse complement strand
TTTTTTTTCTTTTCTTTTTTCAATTTTTCCAATTTTTTGGAAAAAAACCAAAAAAGGCTTCAGGAAAAAAATGTTTTTTTCCCGAATTTTTCCGGTTTTTTTCCGGGCCTTCACATCTCTACCCATCTGTCAATGTATTGATTCACTCGGTGCAATCCCCTTGAGAGAGAAAGATTGACTAGAAATAATGCAAATAAACAAATAGGGGCCTGCGTTAGGATATACCCGAGCCAAAAATACTGTAAAAGATCCCTGCTTTTGGTATGTTTTAATTTGTTGACTGCCTTGTAAAATAAATGCTGAGGATCACTGGTGTAGCGGCTAGAGTGCTGGGTTTGGATGTGAGAAGAACTGAGCTGTTCATATGTAAAAGGGATTCCACGACTTGAACCATAAGACAAGTGGCTTGAGCCTAGCCATTGCCAGCTACCACGACTGGGTGGGTCAGGCCTGGTATAACTATGAGGAACCTGTCCCCCTGCCTGTAGTACCTCTTGCCCACTGTCCTTTTCTAGCTCCCATTCTGGCCCCAGATGAAGCTCTGGCATCAGACCTAAGGAGCTCTTGGTTGGAGACCGCAAACCAAATTTGGATTTGAACACAGCCAGCCATGGCCCCAGCTTGGTGCCAACTGGATTAAAACAGGAGCCCATGATTGCAGCGTTGCACTGGGAAGACCTGAGTTCAAATCCTCATTTTGCTCACTGGGCAACCTTGGTCCAGTCACCATCTCTCAGTCTAACCTGTCTCACAGGGTTGTTGTGACGATAAATGGAAGGATGATCTCATCAGAGGGTGGGATAAAAATCAGATAAATAAATCAGACTTTGAGATCCAGTGTGGGATAGCAGAGAAAGTGTTGGTGTTGAGCGGAAACACCAGGATTTTAAATAAAAACCAAACACCCATGAAACAAACAGGATGCTGCTAGGTAATAATAATCACCACCAACAACAACCTTCTCCTCATCATATGGTATTGTGTGTAGAATATCCAGGAGATCCTAAGACTATCTGGCAGCTGGCAAGTTCTGTCTCTTTAGTGTTATGCACCACTGGGTGCCATTGCCTGCCTCTGCGTCACAACCCTGGTATTCCTTGGAGGTCATCCTTCCAAATTCTAGCCAAGGCCAACCCTGCTTAGCTTCTGAGATCTAACAAGATTGGGCTAGCCTGGACTATCCAGGTCAGGGCGTTGCTGGGTCAAGTTCTCTCTCTCTCTTAGCCTAACTTGGTTGCAAGAATGAGATGGAGTCAACCTGTGCACATCTGCCTGAGTTCCTTGCAGAAGGCCTGATAGGGAAGTATTCATTATATGCTTTCCCTTTCCATTCTTTACTCTCGTGTTTAAGACATGGAGGGGCTGGACCCCCACCCTCCTTTCCCCCGATTTTTTCTCCTAAGAAAATCGAGTATCAACGGTTCAGTGAAAATTTCTCCAGTTGTCCCCAATCGGACCCACCTGTGCAAAATATTCCTCAGAGATGCGACCGGCCCACTCAACACACTGTTCCAGAGCCCGGCATGGGTTGGAAATATCGGCACACTTAATCAGCATCCGCTTAATCAGGATTCGGTTTTCAGGAGACGTGAGGACATTTTTTATGGTTTCACCATCATTGCTCGTACTCTGATGGAAGTTTGCAAAAACATTATCGTTGTCATAACCAATACTTTCATTTCAAATATATTTACACACACACACACATGCAAGATTGCGAAGTGTTTCTGTACACTATTCATCTCAGTTTACCAATTCATCACTGGCTGGGAGTGGTTTTTACCCACACTTGGTTGGATCTTTTGCCTAGAACTGCTCAGCATCATAAGATCCCATCTCCATCTCTGAGAACGCTTCTGACCTCACTTTGCAATAACATTCCCCTCCTATTTCACTTTTATTTGTGTGTGCATTTACAGTATGATACAGAATACAATAATACAGTATATAATTGAAGAAGTGTGAAAACTCATCTGTTAGTCCTCAGAATGTCACCATCACTTGGATCTAATGGAGCATTTCTGCAGATGGAATAATTTCCACTCAGGGATCAAGACTATTTCTGCCCAGGGATCAAAACCTACTCATCTCCTCTCTCCCAATGGAACCCAAAGGCAGTTTGAGCTGCAGTGAGAGGGGAGAGGAGACAAAGTCAAGCTCCACAGATGGAAATTGTTCTGTCTGTGGAAACGTTCTGTTGGATCCAAGGCAACTAACAAGTCAACTGACACAAGTCAGCTTTTTTCCACCTGTAAGTCAGAGGGGCTACAGAGTTATTGTTGTCTTCCGCCAAGAGGTAAAGACTTTTTAGTTTGGCTTGGCATTCCTTCACCCTCTCCTTCCTCCATTTGCATGTGTTTATGAGTTTGTGTTTATACATTTTATATAATTAAAAAAACATTTTCTGTATTATTTAATTCTTTTAATGTTTGAAATATTTTAATGTTCAGTACCTTGAGGACCCTGAGCTGAGTGGAAAGACAGCATAGAAACATTTCAAATAAATAAAGAAAACCGTTATGCCATAGTGAAAGCTTAGATCCCATATGCAGAAGAGACGGACATTCATCCTGGAGGCCGAATGCCCGTTGTGCCCTTGGCATCCCCATTTGATCGTATTTCTAAATTGTGCCTCAATGGGATTCCCATGGTTTGTCAAGGACCAACTGCTGGGGTGACCAACAGTACAAAAAGGGGTGTGAGCTTCAGCTCTCATTTGCACTGACTTCAAAATCCTGGGTCCAGCTCCAGTTCTTTCCCTCTGAATAAAGTGGAAAGACTTCAAGGGTAGCTCAAAGCAGCCCTTTGAAAAGACACACAAGATGAGGTGCTCTTCATCAGGGGCAGAAGCCAGGCCTCCCTACTCTTGCCAAAGAAGTTTCCTCTACCAGCCAGTGCCCTGCAGCAGTGAGAGTGTCACTCCAGAACTGCAGACAACTGGGTTCAAATCCCAATGCAGCCGTGATGCTCCCTGGGTGACCATGGGCCAGGCACTCCTTTTCTCTCTTAGCCGAACCACGCCGGATAAAATGGAGGAGGGGAGAACCACATAGGCTGCCTTCAGCCCCTTGGAAGGCACAAAAATGTGATTTGATGGAGGAACCAATGGATGTGGCGGCTCTTCCCCAGCTAAGTGTCCCCAGATCTAAACACACACAGCAAATAGTTCCCCAATAAGCAACTTGACAGCTACCAGTAACTTTGGGGGAGTGGCTCCCCCCCTCGCCTTTAAACCCCCTGTGCCTCCCTCCGTTTTACTCACTCCATTCTCTTCAAGGGCTGCCAAGGGCTTATTGATGCTGTTGGCAAACTTGTTGACGTGTTCAAAGTGCTTGGTCATTTCCGTTGCCAGGACCATGTCGATAATGGCTTGGCGGAGGGTTCGGTATTCGTTCCTGTGTAAAGAAGTAAAGAGATACACGCATGGGCTCCCGACTCGCTAATGGCCATCTGGCTACTGGCTCGAACTTGAGGCCACGAGAGCACTGTGGCCTGTGGGCCTCCCCTGCCACTGGTCATCAAGCAGGCTTTCTGGGTCAATATCAGCTGCTGCTCCCCACTTCTCCTGGCCACTCGCTCACCCTCGGGTGGGGGCGGCATTGGGAGGAGAAGGAGGAGCAGCAGCAGCAGCAGGCCCTTTTGCTCTTCTTGCAACTTCTAGGCTGCTGCAGCCCTTTGGCAGGAGAAAGGCCTAGAGACTGCTCATCATCGGTGAGGAGCAGAAGCTCATGGTGTGGAAATCTATCCTCCTTAGGGTTGCCAGCCTCCAGGTAGGGCCTGGGGATCTCCTGCTTTTACCACTGATCTCCACCTGACAGAGATCAGCTCCCCTGGAGGAAATGGCTGCTTTGGAGGGTGGACTCTATGGCACTGAACCATGCTGAGGCCCCTCCCCTCCCCAAGCCCCGCCCTCTCCTGGATCCACCCCCAAAGTCTCCAGGTATTTTCCAGCCCAGACCTGGCAACCCTAATCCTCTTGCTCTGGGTGGGTAGGGGGCACAATTAGGAGGGGGGACCCAGAGAGCAGGTGAGTAATGTGGAGATGAGATTGGAAGAGCCATTGGGGGTGGCACAGATGTGGAGAGGAGGCAGGAGGAAGCATTTTGTGAAGGGTCAACCTCCCCACCCCCCGTCGACTGGCTCACGCGACTTTAACTCACCGCTCCATGTTTTTAAAAATATTGCATTTATCGTCCCGCGTGGTGAGCTGGAAGGCCAAAGCGGCGTGATGGCTCTCCAGCACTGCAGTGTCGTTGTACAAAATGGCCAGCTCACTCCCTGCATTACACAGGAAAGAATTTGTCCGACCTGGGTGATCCACATCGTGAACGGTGGCAGCAAGGAGGGCAGCAACTTCATCGATGGGATCCAAAGTTTGCTGGGGAAAGAAAAGAAGAAATGGACTACTTGGGTTGCTATACTGGGTCTGTATCACATCTAGGATCCATGTGGGGGCTCACATGCATGGAAGCATCTGATATCAAGCTCCCTCGCACATTCTCTCTGACATGCTAGTTTTCCCACAAGCAAGGAGAGTTGTGGGGGGATTTTCAAAGCATAAATTCCCCCATCTACATCTTACAGGCTGCAGTCCCCCAAGGGATGTACCTAGATAACCTGCCTGCACACTTTAAAAAAAACATTATTTATCTGCCAAATTTTTGCCCTCCCCTTTGTCCAAAGAGGTCAGGTCAGGCACATGGTTCGTCCTTCAACTATCTTACTGTCACAACAACCCTGTGAGGTAGGTTAGGCTGAGAGTGTGTAATGGGCCAAAGGTCACCCAGTGGCACAGCAGGGATTGGAACCTGGGTCTCCCACAGCTTAATCCAACCTTCTGACCACCTCACCAACTATAAATAAACCAGCAAATGCAAGGAGACACCTGCCAATCAGCCATCCCTCAAATTCAGAGAGGAAAAAGAAAAATTCTAAATGAAGAAGAGATTGGATTTGTACCCCGCCCTTCACTACCCAAAGGAGTCTCAGAGCGGCTTACAAACTCCTTTCCCTCCCCCTCCCCACAACAGACACCCTGTGAGGGTAGGTGGGGCTGAGAGAGCTCTTTTTCAAGAACAGCTCTGCCAGAACTGTGCCTTGTCCAAGGTCATCCAGCAGCTGCGAGTGGAGGAGTGGGAAATCAAACCCGCTTCTCCCAGATTAGAGTCCATGCACGTAACCATTACACCAAACTGGCCAAAATGTTTAAATTTTAAATTATACTGACAGATTCACTTGATAGACTAAAAAGGTGTTCCCTGTTGTTGTTTTTAATATAAATATGTTTTCATCTGCAAATGGCAAGCATCACTTTAGAAATGTTCTCACATACAAGAGGCAACACTCGCGATGACGCCTGCCAAGCAAAGGAAGTCTGTTGTCTCTTGCAACGCTGCTGTGTTTTGGGTTCGCCGACTACGACTTCTTTACTTGGACTGCGGCCCTCTGAGAGGCCCAGAGAGAGTCACCGGGGGGAGGGGGGGCTGAAGCCAGAAGGGCAAGAGACTCAAGTCCAGCAGTGCCTTGGAGAGAGACAGGGGTTCCGCGGGGAGACCAGGCTCCCTCTGTCGGCTATCTGGACTCACATCTTGCTCACCAAGAGACGGATTTCTGGACCTTCCCCAGAATCCATCTCACACCTTCAGAGCCAATTGCGGGAAGGCCCTGAGCCGTTCTGAAACAGCTCTAAATTGGACATGTCCCCAAATTTCCTGAGCACACAGGCTCAGTCCAGACATCTCACAAGACTACCGCTTCTTTTTGTTGTCGTTCAGTTGCACAGTCGAGTCCGACTCTTGTGACCCCATGGACCACCTCACGCCAGGCCCTACTGTCTTCCGTCATCCTCCGGAATTTGCTCAATTTCATGTTCATTGCCTCGATAACACTGTCTAACCATCTCATCCTTTGCTGTCCCCGTCTTCTTTTACCTTCAATCTTTCCCAGCATCAGGGTCTTCTCCAGTGAGTTCTCCCTTCTCATTTGGTGGCCAAAATATCTTTTTTAAACTACAGTTAATTTCCAAAATCAGGAGTCAGCTCACTGACAATTACCCAAATTCCGGTTTGCCTCACCAAATGCAGGCTCCACTGCCTCCTGGCTATACCCTGGGAGTGTTACCAGGGACTGAGCCAGGAGGAAATTTTCTTCCACATTCTCTCCTAAAGCGATACTTACAAGCGATACTTACTTTTACCCTTTCTTTAGAAAGGAAGTAGGCTGTGGCGTGGAGGACATCGGCAGCATGGGTCGAATTGTGGTAGGAATTGGATGAGTGATAATTGGCTTCGATAATTTGCAGCCATGACCTCAGAGTTGATTCGGAGCAGTTGAGGAACTCACAGATCCCAAAGCGAGCAAATGTTTTGAGACCAAGATAAACCAAAGGCCTGGAGGGAAAACAGGAAATGGTGATTCCCCCCATCAGAGCACTCACACGACTTGCAATTTTTAAAAAACCCCAAATATATTTTAAAATCAGACCAGTCTCTGTTATTTTAGACTGAGAAATATTCCAGTAAAGTACAGCTGTTCACCTGGCATTAAAAAAATGCACATACAAGCGAAATAAAACTTTCATTGCTGTGCAACAGCTACAGCATTCACAAATGGAACTCCCAGGAAGAGCCCGTTTTATTGCACCATTTCATTTTGTAAAGGCCACTCCAAGCAAGTCTCTGGAGAAGTGGCAAGTAAATGTCCTAAATAAATAACAGAATTGCTCCTCCGGCAGATAGATTTATTTGTTCTTTTATTTGCATAATCTGGCACTTCCAATGCAAGTTTTGGGACTTATTCTCTGGATTTTAAATTGATCATCCCTTCAAGAAAATGTGGTGTAATTAGCTTGCTTTTACAGTTGCTTGCAGAGATGAGCAACAACCAAATTAAAGAAGCAGTGCGGCCCACTGTGGACTGCTTGATGTTGGCCAAGGATGATCCATTCTCTCTCTCTCTCTCTCTCTCTCTCTCTCTCTCTCTCTCTCATATTCTCTGAACCAGTTCAGGCCTTTAAGGGCTCATGTGGCGTGCATCCCAAGAGAACTGTCCCCGCAGGAATCATGGGGAAAAAACAAAGGGCCAGAAGAAAGGATTCCCATTATGCCCACTCTCCTGCCAACCCAGATGGGACTCCTGTGTTATCTGCTGGCAATGAGAGACCCATTCAGATTTACAAACATGGAAACCAGAGTAGCAGACCTACTCTTATTTTCCACAAGTCACATGATGCAGTACTGTACTATGTATCTGGAAGGGCCATCCTGCACGTGTCACATTTCACTACTTGACAAAGAAGACTGCTGGATTAGGAAGGCACTTGCCACAAACCAGCCTTGCAAATATTTCTTTACCACCCTGATCACCTGAAAGTTAATTCAGACTTCCCTCTGGGGACCAGGAAACAGGTTGTTCACGTGCCTGCCTCAAATACATAAGATTTGGTGGAAGTAAAAATTATCATTACCATGACTGATTCTCAGCCGCTGTGAGGAGCTGCTGGGCCTAGAATCTGCTCCTCTGAGGGATGAGCCACCAGGGCCGCAGGTTACAAACAGGATTATAGAGGTTGTGAAGAGAGATTTCACAATGTTTGCCATTTCTGACTCTAATGTGCTGACCCTGCCTAAGGCTTGAAAACTGATATAACTTCAGCACAGATATGCTGCTTTTGGCTAACAAACCTTTTATGGGTCGCTGCTTCCAATTCAAAGATATTAAAGTCCCAGTGTTCTTCGTTTTCCATTGCTTGTGCTATTCGTGGTGGTATGTCATTAAGGGAGATGGGTGAGATTAAGCTGCCTGGAACCTGATGAGTTTCTATGAGGGGGGAAATGACAGAAAGTTATACATTCCCTAATTATAGAAACAGAAACATTATTCAATCCATTTTTAATACGTCAATAGTTCTGTTGAATGTATCTTAGAATGCATGACAATTTCCTGATTGCTGTAGTTAAAAATATACAGAATTTGTTAAAAAAATACAGAATTAAACAAACTTCAAGTCGTGGTTTATAAAAAATGGAAGTAGCACGAGGTCTTTATATCCAGCATGAGCAACACTGCCACAACCACACTTACGTTTTGCTGATAATATATACTCATTCCCTGATAATCTTCGTAGACCGTCCTGTTTAGGAAACAAATGAAAGTAATAAATTGTTGGCAGTTGACAGTCTTTCTGTAATTAGCAGCCCAAGACAATGGGCTGGATCCAGACTAAAATTTCTGCTAACAGAAGGGGTGGGTGGGATTTCTGCTTGCGGACCCCTGATTTGCCCCCCTTTCCATTCCTGAGGGAGATCAATGAGGTGCTGCAGGGGGGAGGAATGGGCAGAAATCTGACAGGAATCTCTTCCATTAGCAGAAAACTTAGTCTGTATCCAGCCCAATACCTGCAGTGCAAAGGCACGAAAATAGCTCAGAATCTATAGCAGGTCTAGAATGCAGCAAGGAGACATCAAAGTTTATCTTCAATAAGATGCACTGGCTAGCAGTTGATTTCTGGGCACGATCCAAGATGCTTGCTTTAACCTATAAAGCTCTAAAGAGTCTGAGCTTTAGTTACCCAAAGGAATGTTTCCTCCTGCCCCTGCTCCAAGTAATCTAAGATCCTCTGAAGTGGTCTTAAATATTTATTTAATTCTACTTATATCCCACCCTCCCGACATAGCAGGCTCAGGGCGGGTTACATTACATTTGGTAAAAATACAATATACCAAAGTTAACACAGTTAAAACACCAATAAAATACAACAATATCCTTCATCCGGTGCAAGTTGTCATAAAATTAAGGCCTCATAGATGCCATCTCTGGTATGCACTTCTGACCCACTGAGGGGAGGGTCCAGTAAAGAGGGAGGGACATCTGTCGCCCTCGTTAAAAGCCTGGCGGAAGAGCTCCGTCTTGCAGGCCCTGTGGAACTGTAAAGGGTCCCACAGGGCCCTGGTCTCATATGGGAGCTCATTCCACCAGGTAGGGGCCAGGGTTGAAAAGGCCCTGGCCCCAGTTGAGGTGAGACGGATGTCCCTGGGGCTGGGGACCATCAGAAGGTGTTGACTGGCAGATTGTAAAGCCCTTTGGGGCTCATAGAGAGAGAGGCAGTCTTGCTGATATGGAGCCCCCTGACCATATAGGTCTTTAAAGGTAAGCACCAACACCTTGAAATGGATCCAGTACTCAATAGGCTGCCAGGGCAGTTCATGCAGCACCGGGCAGATGTGGGCCTGCACAGGCAGCGACATCAGTACCTGTGCCACTGCGTTCTGCACCAGCTGCGGTTTCCGGAACAGAATCAAGGGCAGCCCCATGTAGAGAGAATTACAATAATCTAATCTGGAAGTGACCATTGCATGGGTCACTGTAGCCAAAATTCCAGGGGGTGAGATATGGGGCCAATTGCCTGATCTGTCTCAGATGGAAAAAGGCAGACCTGGCAGTGGCAGCAACCTGGGTCTCCATAGTTACTGAGGCATCCAGGAACACCCCCAGGCTCTTCACCTTCAGCACCAGCACCAATAGGGCCCCGTCAAAGGTTGGAAGCCCGATCCCAATTCCCCGTGACCCAGGTACAGGACCTCCGTCTTCGATGGACTCAGTTTCAGTCTGCTCTGTTGTAACCAACCAGCCACAGCTTGTAATGCCCTGTCCAAATTTTCTGGCCATCCATCAGTAGATAGAGCTGGGAGTCGTCCACGTATTGGTGACAACCCAGCCCATACCTCTGGATAATTTGGGCGAGAGGGCACATGTAGATATTACACAGCATTGGGGAGAGCATCGACCCCTATGGCACCCCACATTCTAGCAGGTGTCATTGAGATAATTCCCCCCCCAAGTGCCACCCTCTGTCTCCGACCTTGGAGAAAGGAGGTCAGCCACTGCAAGGCAAGCCCCTTATCCCCACATCACCAAGGCGGTGAGTCAACAGATCATAGTCAACTGTACTGAACGCTGCTGACAGATCAAGAAGTATCAGCAGCGCCAATCCACCTTGATCCAGGTGTCTCCAGAGGTAATCCACTAAGGCGAACAGCACTGTCTCCATCCCATGGGCAGGGCAAAAACTGGACTGGAGGATATTAGCATATTCCAGGAAAACCTGGAACTGTGTTGCCACTGCCTTCTCCACTACCTTACCCAGGAATGATAGATTAGATATTAGATAATCCCCAGTTTGTAAGGATGCAATGGAGGTCGCAAAGAAATTCTTCTTTGCAGTCTTCACTGCCATCTCATAGGTCTTCATAAATGACCTAAAGGATGTTCTTGCAGCTTCGTTGCGGGCTTGTCGCCACTTTCTCTCTAGCCATCTTAGCTCCCGTTTCATCCGCCTTAGCTCCAGGGAATTCCACAGTGCCAATTTGATACGAGGACAATGAGAGCGTCGGGGAGCGATTTCTCTCTAGGCTTTGGAAAGACAGTCCTGCCGGTCTTCCACTAGCTCCTCCAATGGGCCACCAGGGGGAATCGGTTCCCACAGAGCTTCCTGTAACCTACCCGGGTCCATTAGACTCTGCAGGAGAGCATAAATTTGCTTGCTACCTAAACAGGGATGGTTAGGCATACCCAACCAGGCTTTCAGGGCAAGGTAGTCCGACCATGGTACTGCATTAGCAGTAATTTGGTCCACTGTAATCCCCGAGGCAAAGATAAGATCCAGCATGTGGCCTTGCTTGGTGTGTGGGAGCTGAAACAAACAGGGAGAGTTCCAGTGGATGACACTAGGTCCCTGGCCTGAGAGGAGGTCGCATTGTCTGCATGGACATTGAAGTCCCCCAGAACCAGCATCCTAGGTCTTGCTGTGAGTGCCCAAAAGACCCAGCTATACTCAGTGGCCACAAGTACCAGGGTTTTCTTTGTAGTGGAGTTCCTTGTTATGGAATTCCTTGTGCAGAGAAGTTCATCTGGCCACTTCTTTTCATACCATTTAGAAAAGAGCTGAAAATACACAATATTTGCCATCTGGCAGCCACTGAATAGCATCTAAGAGGTGGTTTTGTCTTGTTTTCAATGGTTGCCAGATTGTGTCTTTCAACATTTCTTATGATTTCTACTGTATTATTTGTTAATGGGCTCAGAAGCCCAGGCTAAGAGCAATATCACAAATATATAAGCGTTTAGACTGTGCGTAAAGGGAAATCTTTACAGAAGAAAGTTGTTCCTGTCACTGCAGAGGCAAGCCAATGGTCAGTTATAAAGAGCCTGACTAGGATTGCCAGATCTGGGTTGGGAAATGCCTGGAGACTTTGGGGGTGGAGCCTGAGGAGGGCAGGGCTTGGGGAGGGGAGGGACCTCAGGAGGGCACAATGCCATGGAGTCTACCCTTCAAAGCAGTCATTTTCCACAGGGGAACTGATCTTTTAAAAAAAAATTATTTATGGTTTTTTTAAAGTTATTATAAAAAACGAATCAGATATTTACAGTTATGTTTTTGAGTACTAAACCACTTTGTTTTTTAAACCATATATAAAATTTGGACCAGTCATCTTTGCCTTGAAGTATCACATTAAGTCTATCCATCTCAGCTATCTCAAACAATCTATGTGACAGTTCCGCCATAGAATTCTAGCTGTTGTTGAGAATAACTATCTGGTAGAATGTTTAACAAATATAGTTCAGGTTTTAATTCCAAGTCAATATCCGTTATTTCCAGTATTATTTTACGTATTTTGCCCCCCCAAATTGTATCTTTCTATATCTCCACCACACATGGTAGTAGGTACCCACATTATTCTTGCATTTCCAACAATTATTGGATATGTTTGGAAAACATTTTGTAATTTTATCTGGTGACCAGTGCTATCTATGAAAGACTTTATAAATATTTTCCTTATATGAAATAGAGCTCATATATTTTGCCACTTTCCAAGTTTCTTGCCAGTGATCTAGATCTATGTTATATCCTATATCCTGCATCCACTGGACCATCGGTTTTTTAACTGCTTCAGCCTGCGTATACTCTTCCAACAAAAAGTTATACAGTTTCCTAATCAATTTATCATTTGTGGGCAGCCAAATTTTGTCCAATTCATTTTTTTGTTTAGAGAAACCTATTTTAGTATCTTTCAGAAATCTAGATTTAAGTTGCATCATTTCCTACCAGGTTAAGTGTATGTTCTGTGTTTGTAATTCTTCTTGTTTCAATTTGTCTGTTGGGTCTAAGAGATCTTCATAACAAACTCTTTTTTCTTTATTAATTAATGTAGGCTTTATAAAGGCTTCCAGTGGCGATACCCATTTTGGAGTTTTAGGATAGTAGTTTTCTTTTATCTCTCTCCATATTTTTATGAAAGCTTCTCTTATAATATGATATTGAAAGGTCGAGTGTATTTTGTTTTTGTTTTTGTTTTGGCCCCCCGAAGGGGATTTTTTTATTACATTTTCTAAAGACTACAAATCTACAATGAAAATGGGGGAAGGGAACTACAATTAGGGATAAAGAAAAGAAAACCCACTACTATCTAAAACCCCAAGAGAAGAGATCCTCAAAATCTCTTAAGTACAAAGTCAGTTCTAAACTCGTTAACAATTTTTTGAACTTAGTCAGATCTGCTATTACAACTTTTGAATCTTAAATTAACTGTTAAAAAGAAAAACCACAGAGCATCTCATTACAATCAACCCTTTTCAAAGGCACAATACAGAGTCCTTCAGCCTTCATTTCTTCTTATCCTGTCTTCTTCGCAGTTTATAAGGACTTTTAGGAGCCGCTTCTCCCTTCTCCGACAGAGAGTCCTCTCCAGAAGACCCCGAGTCCAGCTTGCCACTGGACTTACTGTCCTCTTTATCGCCTTTCTCTTGCTCACCCATCTGAATTTTCAAAAAGTCCCGTGCTTTGGAAACAGAGTCAATCTTTTCCTTTTTATCTTGAAGTTTGAAGGTTACGCCCTCTGGATACAGCCAGCGATAGCTGATTGCGTTTGTTTGAAGAAAAAGGATTAAATCTTTATATTTCCTTCTCCTTTGTCTTATTTCAAATGGAATGTCTTTAAGGATCCTGATGGTGCTGTCCCCGATTTTCAAGGTTGTATAGTATCCCTCATGTGTCTCTTTGAGAATCTCATTACTATTTCCCCAGGCAGATTGTTCTTTTTTATATATATGGAATATGACCTATAAGCCACATCCATTTCCCTCATCAAGTACTCCGCCATCAAATCTGTCACCGGGGAGTGTATTCTGTCTTTTCCATACCATATGTAGGCATACCAACCCATGCTTAGGTCATGGCCTTCCAGTTTTAAGTTTCTAGTATCTTCTAAAGTTATCCAATTCTTTATCCAGCCTAAGCATGCCACTTTATAATACAGTTTCAATTAGGTAACCCAAATCCCCCTTTCCTTTTTATCTTGCAAAACCTTCCATCTAATCCTTGGTTTCTTCGGGTGCCAAAGAAATTGTCTAATGATCTTATCTAAATCATTAAAATATTTCATTTTTTTCAATATCGGTAGGTTCTGGAATAAGAATATTATTCTTGGTAATACGTTCATTTTTATTGTGGCTATCCTTCCCATAAATGACAGTTGAAAATCTTTCCATTTTTTAAGGTCTTCCTTTATGTCTTTCAATATTTTATAGTAATTATCTCCTAAGAGAGAGCTGTTTCTATTTGTCATCACCATACCTAGGTATTTAACTTTCTTTACCACTTCTATCAAAGAGACTTCTTGTATTTGTTGTATTTGTTGCGAGTTGCAGTTTTTTGTGAGTATGTTCATTTTGGGGAGGAACTGATCTTGATCACATGGAGATCAACTGTAATAAAGGGAGATCTCCAGGTGCCACCTGGAGGTTGGCAACCCTAGTTGTTCTGGAGGCCCAACAAGCAGGGCAGAGAGGCAACAGCTTCCCCCTGATGCTGCCTCCTAGCACCAGGATCCAGAGCCTACCTTCATTCACCATGGCTAGTAGCCACTGATGGGCCTCACCTGTCAGCTAGCTGCCATGTTTTGCTTATTCCCTTCTCTGATCCTGGCGCTCTGGCGCATGCCTCATAGCTTGCTCGCTGCTCTGCCACTTGCCGTAAACAGCGATAGGGAGACCGTGAGAACCAGTGCTGCCAGACTGGGGGAGGGCTTGCGTTCCACTGCAGGTGTGAATTTTTCGGCTCTCATGGGGCACTGAGACTCTCCCGCTTATTATGTAACCTCCCGCCAGGAGAATTCCCATGCGCGCGCGCTCGGATTTCATTTGCTTAGCCATTTGCCTCATCCTGCTATATGTAGGGATGTTTCCGCCCCATGGTCATTCCTAACAATAATCTTGTGGACATGGTAACAGACTTGTAGCCTAATAAAGCATAACGCTTCCCTGGAAACGTGTGTGGAAATTTACTTGCTGTTGAACCTGACATCACCACCGAGAATCCGTTTCATCCCCTTTTAAAGCCACCTATAACAGTGGCCATCCACTGGCAACAAATTGCACGGCTTCATTACTCATTGAGTGAAGAATTCCTTTTGTCTAGTGACCATCCTGGGTGCCCCTGAATTCTAGCAGGGATGCCAGCCTCCAGGCGGCACCTGGGGATCCCCTGGAATTACAGCTCATCTCCAGACTTCAGTTCCCCTGGAGAAAATGGATGCTTTGCAGGCTGGACTGTATGGCACTGTTCCCCACTGAGGTCTCTGTCCTCCCTGTGCTCCATCCCCAAATCTTCAGGAGTCTCCCAGCCTGGATCCAGCAACCCTACCCACCCATGCCCTGCTGCTGGCCAGGTGGGACCTGGCAACCCTAAATTCTAGTATTATGGGAGAGGGAGAAAATGTTCTCTCTGTCCATTTTCTCCACACCAGGAACAATTTTACAAACCTCCATCCCCCCCCCCCAACCACCCCCGTCTCCCTCTTTTCCAGCCCAGTAATCCCCAACTTCTCAGGCTTTCTTCCTAGGAAGGGGGCTTCCAGCCCCTGGATCATCTTGGTTGCTCTCTTCTGCACTAGGGTCATTGGTTTGCCTCACTGGCTGGAGCAATCTTGACAGGTTTTCCAGGCCGAGGGGGCACACTACTTTTATGTAAAAAAACAGGCTTCACGGTTCAGCCGGCTGAACTGGCTGCCACAAAAACTTGCAGAATAACCTCCGAATGCACATGCATCTTCGCCCTCACCTGAGCACATCTCTGCCTACCGAAGATCACAGCCATCACCTTCTAACATTACAGGGCAAAGTAAACAGCAAAGCTGGAGGAGATAGTGGCTTTGAGTCTATTCCTGCATCTAGCTTCTATTTTAAGGACAGTAAATCAATTAGTCTGAAGCTTTACGACCTGGAGGGGAAATCTACCCAGCTCTGAAGGCTGCTTCAACAATTACTTAAGAAGGCTGTGGCTGAAGCACAGCATTTGGTATGCTCTCCAAGAATCCAGGACTGGATATCATTAACATTCAGACTTTTTTAAAAATACACAATATATTTTACAATGCATAAGTCATCCTTTGATCGTTGGAAGTAGTTCTTCTTTCAGACTGTCAGTAATGCATGCAATCTAGGCATCCCAATCTGAAACTGGTTTTATATCAAATTGTATGTCACAGGCTTCTCCCAAAGAATCCAGGGCAGTGTTCCCTCTAAGCTGAGTTAGTGTCAGCTGGCTCACAGTTTTTTAGCCTCTGGCTCACACATTTTTGTCTTCGCTCGGGAAGGATGGCTCCAGACCACACTAATGCAGGTCTTTGAGGCAAGTGGGGCAGCTGTCCTACAGACCCCTCGCCCTGCCTCACTGAACCACAATTCCCAGGATTCTTTGTGGAGAAGTTGTGACAGTGAATCTGGCTATATTTTGTACCAGGGACATGCTTGAGTGGCAAAGACCAAGCATCATTTTTTTTAGACTTGATAGAAACTGTTAACATGCCTCTGCTCCTCCTCCCCCCCCCCCCCCCAAGCACACACACACAAAATCCAACTTGAATATATGCTTCCTCATGAGAATAGAAGGGAAAATGTTATTGGCAAGTAATCTTATGGCAATTTTGGTGCTACGAACAGTGATTTTATATTGTCAGTTGTTGTTTTAATGATGGTTTCAGTGTGTCTTACAATACTCAACTTTTAAGATGTTGGAAACTGCTGTTAGAATTTTAACCACCGTGGAATACTAAAATCCAAAGAAACACACAGACAGGGAGCTTCCAGACCCAGCCAGTCTCCCCGCATGTTGGTAAACTTATCTATGAATTTATTGGCTTCATTTAAACCTTGCCTTTCCCTCCACTGGGAACCCAAAGCTGCCTCACAACAACCCTGTGAAATAGATTAGGCTGAGTGTGTGTAACTGGGCCAAGGTCACCCAGCGAGCTTCCGTGGCAGAGTGAGGATTCAAACCCGGGTCTCTCAGATCCAGTCAGTACTCTAAAACACGACAGTATACTATCCCTCTGAATAAGGAGAGAGACCAAATCACGGTCTAGTAAAGTCTACCCAAGCACCACTAAGTGAGTTTCATAGACGAGGTCAGGTTCTCCCTCAGCCTCGACGGACACTCTGAACAGTGCTTACCGTCATCAAGCCTCCGACAAGGTCACTTGTATGAGGGTCTTCATCTTTTGTCCCAAGCTGGGGAGAGTATAGTTCGGTGGTCCTCAGAATCTCAAGGACGCGATCTAAAGCTTCAGCAACCGGCATGGGACTGCTTTCTTGTGCAGCATTAATTATATTTATCACCTACGTTGAAAGACAAGAAAGAGCACCTGAACACACATGAAGCTGCCTTACACTGGTCAGACCCTCGGTCCATCAAGGTCAGTATGGTCTACTCAGACAGGCAGGGGCTCCCCAGGGTAGTACAGGTCTTTCACGTCACCCGCGACACAATCCTTTTAGCTGGAAATGCTGGGGATTGAACTTGGGACCTTCTGAATACCAAACGGATGATCTACCATGGAGCCAAAGCCCCTCCCTGGTCATTACATTTCAAGAAGTCAAGCCAAACTTTACTGTCAAAACCAGAGATCACAGCAAAATTTTTTACCATTGATACCACAAAGTCTGTCAAACAGCAACAGTAAAATGCCATATCATTGAAACATCATTGAAACAGTCTACCCTATTACTCAAAAATATTTTTAAATTATTTATATGCTACCTCATAGGGTTATCAAGGCAGTGCAAAAAAAAATCAAGAACAAGAGCATTAAAAAAACAAATTCAAACCAGTAACAGTAGCAAAGTTAAAACAATAAAAAACAACCAGCGGTTAACATTTAAAACAGTTCAAATTCAATTTAGCAGCAGACAAAACAGCCAGATATATAAATTACTATATAAGTTAGTAAGAATTAAACCTTGAGCAATTTAAGCAAGGAAGGGAAGACCAGTCACATCCCTATTAAAAACTAGCCATTAATAAGGCCACAGTTTTCTACAGGAATGATCAATAAGATGCCAAGAAACCTGTTTTTATTTTTCCCTCCAAACAAATGGGATGGACAGGTATGTGTGTGTGTGTGGGGGGGGGGGGGCGGTTCACCAACTACAATGCCTCCATGAACTAGCTCACAAAGAATTTTGCTAAACCCACTGGATATTACAGGCCCTAGGGATGGAGGGGTTTTTCAGAAACTCCTCATTGAGAAAGAGGAACAAAAAAAGATAGTTCCCATAGTTTATTCCCATAGTTTAAATGGAATAAATTTTCATTTATTAATGAAAGGCCTGGACATGCTCAGAAACCTTCACTGCAGAGAGCTGGGAGCTTTGGAAGAGCCACTGTCTGCCACAAGAGGTGTCAGCTGCTGCTTTTCCTCCTCCCTCTTTGTAAGATTCTGGAGGGAGGGGACAAGCAAGATTGCTGGCAATTGTGCAGGAGCATCCTAGCACTGGCTTGGGAACCTAAGACTTCTATTCAAAACTAGAAATGCAAAGTTGACTCAAAAAGAGAGAAATACCCTTTTGTCTGATATGCAAAAAGATTTTTGCTGGCCCAACTGTATTCTAAAGTGAGGAAAGCTCCAAGTAAGCAGCTGAAGTGTTTAAGCTAATGAACATAACAAGCAGGGAATTCTCTTGTACAGGCCTATAAAAACAAACAGGAGCTGTGCAAGAGTGCAAAGGAAAGAAATACAAAATCTACAGGTGCTGGATAGAAAGGAACTCAACAACAGTCCCTTACCTTTGTAATAGGTGCTTCAATAGTCATGGAGTGTATCCTGGCCATAGACGAGTGCCTTCTCTGTGAACCGCCTATGCGGGGGTGGGGGAAACAGACAACACGGTTAAACCCATTAGAGTTCTGGATATGAGCACCACCATCTCAATGGTACACCTGCCATGCCTATTATCTGAGACAACCTATCGCAGCACAGCTCTTAGTAAAGATTCAGGTGCCCAAATATATTTGCCCATGCCACACAGCCCAGGAAAATGGATATGGCAACTTGGAAAGGGGGTGAATAGTTTTTACAGTGCTGTGTTTCAGCAAAAACCCTCTTTCAAGCAAAAACAAAATGGCCCAACTGGTTTTTCTCCCTTCAGGCACTAGCTCAGACTTAAATTGTTAAAAACAGGAACTGGTGAATTATAGTGTTTGGGGTTGTTGTTTTTTTAACTACATGCAGGCAATCCATGGGGGGGGGGGGAGAGGCAAAAAACCCCCTGAATCTAATCTGAATCCACTGTGCAAATTAATTAAAAGGTGTGTAATTTCTCTCACTTTGCATACTGTTTACTGTTTCACATTATTTATTTTGGCTTTGCTTGTCATCAGCGCTCTCAAGAGAAGCAAAGAGGCCTACAGGATACTGGAGCCGCAAAATCTTATTCTTCCACTATGGAAAGAAACAGGCCCTCTTTCTTTTGTGTTCAAGAGTATTAAATGTTCGAGAAGCAGATTTTTAAAAAGAAAATAAAACTAACAGGCATGATGTGACATACCATCACTGCCCCGAGACGTGGTTGATCTAACATCTAAAGAACCTTTCCTCCTGTCTTTGTGTCTGCAAGACTGGATATCTGTAGAGACAACAAAGTCATGTTATTACTGCAAGGAAGTCCATTTTTAAAGGCAGCTGGGTGGCCCAGCAGTACAATTGGACTCAGGAGACCTGGGTTTCAATGGCACTTCAGCCAGACCTGCTAGTCTCGGTCCAATCACTGTATTTTAGAGGGGCTTCAAGGAGACACTAGTATAAAAGTGGGGACAAAACAGTCACTAGAAGCGCCTTCTGCTGCCTGGTTGCTCAAATGCTTCCGTACTGCCAGGACCCTTTAGGTGTGTAAATGCATTTGTGTTTGGTCTGTGGATCCACTCTGGAGCCCCAGCTCCAAGCCCTGTCTTTAGACAAAGACCTGTGGTTTTCGCCACACGCAAATGTCATTTTAAGGAAGGTTTCATATGACTCCTTTTTGACTCCTAGACTCAGCTGTTTCTGAAATTTAGCCATGTGTGCATTTTGGAAGCCACGAGCAAACGTATTTAGCCACACTGACGCAGTATTGGCCAGCCATAAGGTTTTCAGAAAGACTGCACGTGCTGCCATGACTCACCTGACGGTTCCCTTCAAGGCAGGGTGATGTTAACTAAATGAAGGACAGCTGTTTATCTAAGCCTTCCATATGAGCTTTTTTTGTTGTTGCAGTCACGTTGCCGCTGACTTATGGTGACCATGTACGGTTTCCAAGGCAAGAGACATCCAGAGGTGGTCTGCCATCGCCTGCCTCTACACAGTGACCCTGGTGTTCCTTGGTGGTCTCCCATCCAACTACTGACCAGGGCTGACCCTGCTTAGCTTCCGAGATCTGATGAGGACAGGCTCGCCTGGGCTATCCAGGTCAGGGCATATGAGCTAACAGCAACCGGGCTTCCCTCACCCCCTCTTTTTCTTCAAGGGTGGGGTGGTCTAAGACATAAGTTAGAAACACGACCTCCACCCTCAATGGTGAAATACACTGTTTGCAATTTAGCAGCATCGGACTGCTGACCAAACTCTGCCCCCTGAGGCACACCAGGGTTTGGGTGACAGTGCCAGAAGAGAACAGAAGAGAATATCCAGTCCTTGTGGCTGTTCCAGAAGCAGCCGTTTCCATCCCAGCCTTGACAAAGGTTTCAGTCTGTCCTTGATGTGTTTAATCTACATTTAGGAGGTGTTACATGGTGGTGAGTGAGGAGAGTCGCTTTTAGATGGGACATGATAATTTTGGATCCCTTTCTCTTGCCTTCCCAGGAGGCCTGCCTTGTTTTCTGTTGGTTTTGAAATACGTCTTGCCTAGTGCAGATAGTTCTAAGTTTTTATTTAGTCTCTCCTCTTGGAACACCGTTTTGGTGTTCCCAAATATTATCGCTTACTCTGCGGAATCTGCGTTTGAGCCTCTTCAGTAGGAAACTCCCTTCATTACTTCCTGCTTGGACAGCTGGCCAAGGACAGCCTCTTTGAGCTGGAAATCTCAGAGGGAGGGGCCAGGCCTCCGTGGCAAAGGACCTGCTTTGAATGCAGGAAATCCCATGTCCAGTCCCCGGCATCACCAGTTAAAAGGATGAATCTCAGAAGCTAAGCAGGGTCAGCCCCGTGTAGTGGTTGGATGGGAGACCAGCATGGAAGTCCAGGGTCACGACACACAGGCAGACAAACCACCTCTCCGAACCTCTCTTGCCATAAAACCCCCCACAGGACTGCTATAAACTGCCTGTGACTTGACGGCACATTCCACTGCCAGTGATTGGCAAGCCCCTGCAGAGGGGCTGTGGTTTAGTGGTAGAGCATCTGCTTGGCATGCGGAAGGTCCCAAGCAATACTCCCTCTAAGCTGGGGAGTCTTGTGAGTAAAAATCCTACTTTGTGAGCTCCTGGCATTAAAGTTGTGAGCAAGCAATTTGGCTACTGCATAAATTAGTTTGCTCTGGAGCCCTCCTTCCTGAGCTAGCTCACACTAACTCAGTTTAGAGGGAACACTGGTCCCAAATTTAATCCCCAGCATCACCTGTTTAAAAACGGATCTCAGCCTGAGACCCATGAGAGCTGCCGCCAGCCAGAGTGCTGACTTTGATAGGCTGAGGCTCTGTCAGTATTCATTTGCAAAGCAACTGGGTTTAAATCCTGCAGTCCATGTTGGAGAGATGAAGCAGGGTCTGGGCCCCAGAAACATCAGGACAGGGGACACGACTCAACGGCAGAGTGCGTGCTTTGATGCAAGAGACCCCAGGTTCAATCCCTGGCACCTCCAGTTTAAAACCATTTTACAGAAGGGGTCTCAGTGGACAGGGTAGAAAAGAATGTCGGGGACCTGGAAGGGCCGCTGCCAGTTACAGCAGCTTAGCTGTAACAAGGGTCTCACTCAGCACAAACTGTATTGTGCCCCTGAATTATATTTTTTTTAACAGTACCATCAAGCCATCTTACGGTGCAATGCTAAAGCAGAGTTAGGTAAGGGTAAAGGTTTTCCTCACTTGAAAGCCAGTTGAATCTGACTTTAAGGGGCTGTGCTCATCTCCGTTTCCAAGCCGAACAGCCAGCGCTGTCCAAAGACTTCTCCATGGTCATGTGGCCAGCATGACTAAACGCCGAGGTGCACGGAACGCTGTTACCTTCCCACTGAAGCAGTTCCTATTTATCTACTTGCAATTTCTTGCTTTCGAACTGCTAGGTTGGCAGGAACTGGGGCCAGAGACGGGAGCACACTCCGTCATGCAGCACTAGGGTCTCGAACTGCCAAACTACAGCAGAGTCACACCCTTCTAATTCCACTGACGAGTGCAACTCTGATTAGGGTTGCACTGTGAGTCATTAAATGCATGCACACTTGCATACGGATAAAACAATGCACCTGGGACAGGTATGGAGGGGGGGAACCTTTTTTCCTCTTGTTTTCAGATGATGCAAGCATGTGTCAGACCAAGGACTGTCTTAGGTGAGACATTCCCTCTTGTGTGAGAGAGGAGAGGAAATCACTGAAGATGGTACCAGCCACCTACTCTTTTTGTAAGTTCTTGTATTCAAAATAACTTTTAAAAAAACCTGTTACTCAAGTCATCTTTGTAGTCCATTAAGAGATTATTCATGAATTAGCTGATGGATCGACTAAACACTGCAGCTTTCAATCAATTTGGGGGGCGAACTGCCTTGAGTGAAACAAAACCTTTTAAGGGTAATTACATATTTTAGCACAAATAGATCAATTTTGCTAGCAGATAAACCTAAGCCAGGCTCCTGCCAAAACAGCTTTCTTGTGACAAACTTGAAGTATCATACCTGTCTGGGACTCGGCCTGGACACGTTCGCAGGTCTTTTCAGCCTACAGATTGATGGGAGGAAAAAAGGGGGTAATTAGTAGGTGTGCCAGGGGTGCCACCTTGGAGCAGGGCTGCCAACCGCCAGAGACCAGTTCCCCTGGAGACAAGGGCAGCACGGGAGGGTGGGGGCTCCACAGCATCGTGTCCCTGCTCAGCTCCTTTCCTCCTCCAAACACCTGCCCTCCCCAGGCTCCACCCCCAGTCCTCAGGAATCCCCCAGCCATGGCCTGAAGGAGGCAGCCTGACCTGTCCCACTCACCTTATTATGGTCATTGCATGGGCTGCTAAGCGACACATAGTGTCTAATTTTTCTGTAAGGAGCAAATAGGAAAAAAAGAATTAGTAATCCTATGTCTTCTCAAACCACTGAGTTCTGATTTAAATTTCGCTAAGAAACAGATTCAGGCTGCGTTCAGACGGGCAGTCCAATCCACTGTTGTCCTGCCTCTAATTGAGCCAGGTTATTTTGCCATGATCATACTCACCCCTTTTAGCACTCTTCAAAGTGCTTTTATGTGATCAGACGGCAGCAGGCAGGGAGTCAGCCCGTCGGCCATTTTTTAAAAAAAGGTTTGTCCTCGGAGCATGCCCACAAGCACTGATCAGCCTGCTGGGATATGCAGCTCGTGGGGCTATTGGCCATTTAAAAAAAAAGTCTGCCCTCTGAGCATGCACACAAGCACTTCCTGAGACTGCTGGGATATGGAGTTCACTGCTGTCCTCCCTCTAATCTTTTCAATTTACCTCTTCCCCAAAGGACAGAAAAAAGCTGTCTTTCTTTGAGAGTTTTTAAAAAGAAAACAAAGTTTTGAGCAGCCCCTGTGGGGAGCGTGAGAGAGAGAAAGGTTCATATCTGCAGCTATGCGCTCCTCGCTAACTACTAAAATAAAACGGCAGCTGGGAAACAAGAGACCAGTCAGACCTGCCTGAGGGCTTGGGTGCACAACAGAGCGATCAGACAGCAGGAAATCCATTTTGGAACCAGCTCAGGTCAACAGGACTGGACTTTCTCAGGTATCAAAGAAACACGCAGCAGGGGGGGGGGGATTGGGACTCAGACGACTGTGTCACAACAGACAGATGCTGCTGTCTGATCCGTGCACTTTAAATCCGGAAGGGAACAGCAATGGCAACGGATGAAACTGCCCATCTGAATGCCGCCTCAGACAAGCTCGATAGGCTAATGGAAACTGCTGTTTTGTGCCACTGGCTGTTACAGGGGCCCAAGAGTGTCACTTGGAGCGGATCACGCCAGGAATGAAGACTAGCGGCCTTTGCCCCATCCCGCTCCATGAACAATGCTCTACTCTTGCACACATCCCTTACTTTCTATTTTTGTTATTGAAACTATGTGTATACCCCCTCTTCAAAAACATGTCCCCGAGGTGGTTAATGATCAACAATTCAATAATAAAATCAACCTGTAAATAATAAAATCGAGAGTGAAGCATGAAGCCCACCAAACTGAGAGGAAGATCTTTAGAAAGGGGCTCTTCCCCACAACAGACACCCTGTGAGGTAGGTGGGGCTGAGGGAGCTCCTTCGAGAACTGCTTCTGAGAGAACAGCTCGGGTCACCCAGCAGCTGCATGTGGAGGAGTGGGGAACCAAACCCGGTTCTCCCAGATTAGAGTCCACTCTCCTAAATACTACAGCAAACTGGCTCTTTGGTGTCTGGTCTTCTATTTGTTTACCATGGGGTGTCTAGGTTGTTCCATTTGTTTCTGTAATTGCATCAATAAAATCAAAAGTCACACTTGTTTATTTTTCACACTTACCCTCCCTGTCCAATGACAGGTATTATTTTCACATTTTGCTGTACACTCTCTCCGTTTTTCTTTTTGGCATAATATGTTCCTTGCCATTCCTGTGGATGAGATTGGAGGATAAGCAAGAACAATGTTAAAATAACTCATAGGCCACACTTACTGCGTGCTCTCTCTCAATTCAATACCATTCCAACACCAAAGACAGAAAGTGGGATCTCAGGTTTTCATCTAAGACAGAGGCACCTTAAAAGGGGTGCTAAAGCCACCCCTTTACTCCTCTTCCCATCCAACATCAGCACACCGCGGCATTCGCCCTCTCCTGAACTACCCCTTGCTCGGCCTCCTGGGCTGTTCCCTCAGACCTCTTCCCTCCTTCTTCACCTCACTTTATCTGATCTGCTCGGTGCCTGGATTGCATCATCCATCTTTCCTGTTCCCTAAGCTTATTCAGATCAAAACCACACAGTGGATGCAGAAATTCCCTACAAACATGTCCAAAGCTGCCTTTTCTGCTTGCCATAGGGACCTGCTACCAGTGGGAAGACAGCTGGAAAGAGCTCTCAGGGGCAAATGAGAATTAACCCCTTCTTGCATTCTTTTTGAACGACCTTCAAATGGCTTCATCCTTTCAAACCCATTTATCTATCAGATTTTCACTCAAAGTCATTCTGAGGTCACAGCAAACCTCTGCTTGTCTCTGACACCGCTTGCTTCCATTCTCACACACTCTCTTCCTGCTTGCATGCAGCAAAACCAAAAACTTCCTGATCTTGGAAGCCTCCATTCAAACTCCAATAAGCCACAGCATCCGAATTCAGGAACATGGGCAAACGGGAGACTGTTTGCTCCTTGCACAAGCAGAATTTTAATCTATGGTTTAATCCTGGTTTGGGGTGGGGAGGGAAAACCTGGGTTCAGATCTGCACTCAGCCATGAGGCTCGCTGGATGCCCTTGGGCAAGTTCTCAGCCTCTCCTATCTCAGGAGGCTTTGGTGAGAATAAAGTGAGGGGGGAAAATCCACTGCCACCCCAAGCCCCTTTGTAGGGAGTGCAAGGACAACAAAGGTGACAGAGAAAATGCAGTCTAAAATCAAGCACTCTTTTGGTCAGAGCAAAAACACCATCTTTCTAGCTTTTGCTCCTTCAGCAAGTCTGGACACACTCTAGGGAACATTGTGACACTTATATGTTCACGGCTAGATGCAAGCGGTGGCAACCGGAGCATTTCCTTCCCTGATCAGGGCTCTGATGCACACACCATGAGTCATCACTCCCTTACGCTGGACTCCTGGATGTATAAATGCCAAGCGGCACACGTCGCTCGTGATTCATTACAGCATCTTCACCCAATGCAGCGTCAATAACTGGGTGCTTCTTAACACAGCATTCACTGTCACCTGACTCACATGGGGGCTACAAGTAAGCTCTGACGGACAGGCGTACGTCTTTGAACAGGCAGCCCATTCAACAGTTTTCTGTGCCAGCACGGCAACAACAGTCTCCTTGTACTACTGGTTTTATTTGCTGCCCATCAGGCTGTTCCCCCCATTAGAAGCCACAGGCCCAATTACAACATCGCCACAGAGGATGCTGGGATTTACTTTCTGTTTGCGTAGGGAAGCTGCAGTCGGTAGCCAGATAAGAAGCAAACACTAATCCCAGAATGATGCCCTGCCTCAAATATGGCTCTTGAATTGTGCCTCTCTGTTTGCCCATAGAGAAAGGATGACCCTCTGGGCTAAACTAGACATGATGACCATAAGGACTCCATCTCCATTTTAAAGTGATTTAAAATGGAGGCCTGTGGTGCTCTTGCTATCCCCCTCCCCGCACATCTTCCTGCTG
>NW_015172046.1:79308-86296 GCF_001447785.1 Gekko japonicus | reverse complement strand
CGAGGCCTGTTGTTCTCTTGCTCTCCCCCTCCCTGCACATCTTCCTGCTGAAAAAGCTGTGTGTGGGGGGGGGGCAGTAGTTTCAGCACTTGATATGGTGTGGGGGGACACACACAAGCGAATCTCAACCTGCCGTCCTGCATGCGCAATCACCATCAGGCCCTGAAAGCAGTTTTAGGCCCTGGTCACACGGGCCCCATATCGCGCGGGGGGGGGGGAGGCATGGCTGTTTGCCCCAGAGCGAACTATCGTGCGGCCGCCGGATCAAACATCCCGCCAACGTCCCGTGGTTTGGGGGGACGTGCTGATCATACGTCAATCCTGCGGCGCGGCGGGAGGTTGTGTGTGTTTAACCGAAGTGTGCGCATGCGCCGTTGGGTGCTTGTGCGCATCCCGTGGAGACTTGGGGAAAAAAACCTTTTCGTGACGGGACATGGGTGGGCACCGGATGCCACGAGCTACCACCGGAAACGTGATCAGACGCCTGCCCTTGCCCTGGTACCTCGGAGGTATTAGTTTTTTACGGCGCATCTTCGGCGGGAAGCCTCGGGTTAGCCACGGGAGCTCTACGCTTCCCAGATGTTGCGGTTTGATTGTGCCCGTAAAATCCGCCTATCTTCCGTCTCTGTAGCGTGGCTAATGCTCCGTGTGACCACAGCCTTAAATCACTTTAAAATGGGGGTGGCTCATCTAGTCTGGCCCTTTGTCCCCCCAGGCAGCTGCAGGGCCCACTTGCCACTACTAAAGGCTTTGTGGTCTCAGGTGCCAAACGTTATGCTTCCTACTGGTGAGCACCAAGAAAATATCCAGTTTGAACCTAAGGTTTGGTTCACTGGTTGTGCTCCAACACACACACACGTTTGAGAGAATTCAGGTGGGCACCTTAAAATTCCTACAGTTGAAGCCCAGCAGCATTCCATTGCTCACACTGGCTCTTCGGGCTAATTACCAAGTGAATAGAAACTGAGCAGTAACTTGGCAGAAACAGCTCCTAGGGATTTTGAAAAGCCACAATACATTGCCTGTTTTACAATACGTAATTTGCTTTAATAACTTGTAAACTTCACAAATCTCCACAAACTGAATGAATGAAACTGATAACACATACACAAAATTATCTAGATACCTTACCTTTTCGATCTTGATGCAAGAATTAATAGTTTCAAGGAGATCAGCTTTTTTTTCATTTGTAGGCACTTCTGTTAATTCCTTTCCTATCAATTCACCTTTTTCATATTCCATCATTGTTTCAAATGCAGGATTTATGTACTGCGGGAGGAGAAAAAAGAACATAAGAACATGTTGGATCAGGCCAAAGGCCCATCCAGTGCAACACTCTGTGTCACACAGTGGCCAGAAATACCAGTGCCATCAGGAGGTCCACCAGTGGGGCCAGGACATTAGAAGCCCTCCCACTGCTGACCCCCCCAAGCACCAAGAAGACAGAGCATCACTTGCCCCAGAGCCCCTATCTATACCTTGTGGCTAATAGCCACTGATGGACCTCTGCTCCATATGCTTATCTAATTCCCTTTTGAAGCCGTCCATGCTTGTATCTGCCATCACCTCCTGTGGCCGTGAATTCCATGTATTAATCACTCTTTGGGTGAAGAAGTACTTCCTTTTATCCATTCTAACCCGACCGCTCAACAATTTCATTGAGTGCCCACGAGTTCTTGTATTGTGAGAAAGGGAGAAAAGTACCTCTTTGTCTACCTGCTCTATCCCATGCATAATCTTATAAACCACAATCATGTCTCCCCTCAGTCGTCGTTTCTCCAAGCTAAAGAGCCCTAAGCACTTTAACCTTTCCTCATAGGGAAAGTGTTCCAACCCTTTTATCATTCAAGTTGCCCTTTTCTGCACTTTTTCCAAAGCTATAATTTCCTTTTTAAGGTGTGGTGACCAGAACTGCACACAGTATTCCAAATGAGGTCGCACCATTGATTTATATAGGGGCATTATGATATTGGCTGATCTGTTTTCAATACCCTTCCTAATAATCCCCAGCATAGCATTGGCCTTTTTTATTGCAGTCACACACTGTCTCGACATTTTCAGTGAGTTATCTACTACAACTCCAAGATCTCTCTCTGCCAGTTCAGACCCCATCAATGGCTCCAATGTGCATCACCTTGCACTTGGCCACATTGAACCCCATTTGCCATTTTGACGCCCACTTGCCCATCCTTGACAGATCCCTTTGGAGTGCCTCACAATCCTCACTGGTTTTCACCACCCTGAACAACTTCATATCATCCGCAAATTTAGCCACTTCACATTTAACCACATTTAACCACAGATCACTCCAGGGAAACCAGTGCTGGGGGGGATTACAGATCCACCCATGCCCCAATCAAATTTTAAATCTTGCAATACATTTCTCAACAGAAATGTATTGCAGAGAAATTTCTGCAATACAAATTCCTTTTCCATATTACATCCTAAAACAGCTATTTTGATTTTCACCTCCCCTCCCCCCACATTATGGTCAGGATTTGTGAATGTGTTTTCCAAATCTTGGCAGGAGCTCGTGGAATTGAGAGAGTAAGCCATGGCACAGATCAATAAAAACTACAAGACTGATCACAAACCAGGTGACACAGCAACGCCTTAAAATATTCAGCATAGCAATGCAGACACAAATTGCACTGTGAAAAGTCTTCAGAACTTGTGACTCAGCAAAACGGGCTCTGCTCACCAGCCGTACCTTGCAGCTCACTAATCGCTTAATAAACTCCCTGGCTTCGTTGGGCTGGCAGGCAGTGCTCAGCAGAGAGGGGCCACAGCTCAGAGGCAGAGCCTCTGCCATACATGCCTCCCCTCGTAGAAGCTGGAGGAATCAGAAGGGGAACCAAGGCAGCCATGCCTCCTCCTGTCCCAGAAGGGCCTCTCTCTCAGCCTTAGGGCTGATCCGGCGGGGGAAACATGCTCCCCGGCCGAACCATTCCTCCGTATAACGCACCATGCCGTCGCCAGGAAGTGACACTGGGTGACGCTCTGGCAATGGGACTGAAAACACAATGGTACCATCGAGTTTCCAGCCCCATTGCCAGAACGTCGCCCAGCGTCACTTCCTGGCGACGGCATGGCACAGCGTGTCTGTTGTCCCCGCGGGAATGATCCTGCGAAGACGTCTGTGTCCCCCGCCGAATCACGGTAAGTACTTGGGAAGCCTGCTCAGCCTATCAGAAGCAAAGTTGAGACAGAGAGGCCCCCTCTATCAGCTATGGACCTATTTCTATTTGTCTGTTCCCCGCTCAGAAGCATTTCTTGCAATGCCCTCTCCAACCAGTTATTACATAATTGCCATATGATCCTAAACAATTGGGCAAACAAGGCCCATGACCTAAGATTGGCACCTGGAACCCACCTCTGGGTTCTCTCAAAAACAGAGTTAAGTCTGGTCAGTATGCAGGGCAGGGCTTTCTTGTTGTAGCCCCTCAGACTCTGGAATCCCTTGCCTTAAAGGGAGGCACCTTGCCCCCTAATTGTTTTTGGCTTTCAAGAGCCTTTTAAAGACTATGATTTTACTGAGTATGCTTGGTGGCTTTATTCCCCAACCAGAAGCTTTTGTCTTCTACTATTGACTTGCTGGTTCTAATAGTTTTATTACTCACTGACAACTGTTAAGCTTGCCTGGCATTTGTGCTGCTACTGATATTTTTAATTTTTTTAATTAAAATAACTCATTATTATTATTTTTAATTCAGTTCTTATACTGTAAGCCACCTTGAATGATAGTTTTTATTAAAATACAAGAGATCCATCTCCTAAAACAAAATAAGCCAGCTTGAGATCTAAGAGTCTTCCTCTTATTTTCTTATTTTCCCAGCCCTTTTGGACTGTCAAACAGGATCCCAAAACCCGTCTATCCAACCACCCAGTTTTCGATGAACATCAATTTCAGCTTAATAAGCCAATGCTTAATAAGCATTTCACATTATAACACTAAACAGAGTTTATACCCATCTAAATCCAATGAAATCATTGAGCTTAGAACTCTGTTTAGGATTGCAATGTAAATCTATTATAACATTTAGATGGAAATATCTCTTATCCAAAGTTCATCCAGGAAACAAGGTTCAGCAAAGAGACCAGATTCTACTGCCATTTTGTGAAAATGAAAAACAAAAATTATATCTGGCCAACTAGCCTTCTGAACTGGAAATGATTGTAGAAAAGCCATAGAAAAATCTTTGACACTCCTAAGAAAAAAGAAACAGAACAAACCTGAATTACATGGTCTTCACTTGTGATCTCAATGGCTTCTTGACTCTTCTCTAATGCTGTAAATATTGAATTACAAGCCCTGAAAACACAAGGTGCAAGCTAATAAGAGCTGAGTGGCATAACATGTCATTTCTGGAACTTTTAAAATTATAGACTATTTATAGGCAGGGTATGAGCTTTCTTGAGTCACTGCTTACTTCTTCAGATACCTGGTGAGAAAGATGGTATCCGTTTGTACCTGTGCAAGTTTCTTCATAAGGTTGATGGATTTCTATTCTGTACGGCTAAATGTGGTGCTTTCCATGGAGACAGATCAAGATGGGTGGCCATGTTAGTCTGTCTGTAGCAGAAGAAAAGAGCAAGACTCCAGTAGCACCTTAAAGACTAACAAAATACGTGGCAGGGGAGGAGCTTTCGGGAGTCAGTGCTCACGTCTTCAGATACGGAATGGAAACCCATCAACCTTATGAAGAAACTTGCACGGGTACAGATATCATCTTTCTCACCAGGTATCTACAGAAGTGAGCAGTGACTCATGCAAGCTCCTACCCTGCCACATATTTCATTACAGGTGCTACTGGACTCTTGCTCTTTTCTACTGCTACAGACAAACAAGGCTACCCAATCTTGATCTATCTTAAAAATTATGTTCATACAGAAACAAATTACAAGAAGACTATGGGTCTGGTCACACGGACGTTTAGTGCGGGATTCGCTGCTGATCCCTCCCGCATTAAAGGTTCCTGTCTACATAGGCAAACCCGCCTCCTGCACAGAAGCCTGCAGAGTCCCGCGGTTTCCGCTCTTTTATCCGTGTTTTTTTTGACACCCGTTGGGACAGGTGTTTTCCGATATTTAGCGCTTTGTATCCGCGGTTTTGGTATCTGGACAGCAATCCGCCGTGACCGCGCTACCCTCCCCCGTTTTTTTTGTGTGTGTGTGTGTGTATGTTTCCGGTTTTAGTTATGCGCTTGTGCAAACAGGCGCTAGCTTTTATTTTGGTCTTTTTAAAACAAAACACGCTAATGAAGGAGTAAGCCCCACTGAGCTGACTGCATTCCACTGCACTCCGTCGGCTGCCTCGCAAGCAAGCGGCTCTCGTCTCGCCCCCTCCTCCTCCCCCCCGTTCATTTTGCTGCTGATATCTGACACACAAGCTGCCAGGCAGCAGCAGCAGGGGAGGCAAAGCCGGGGGAGGGGAGGCGAGGCGGCAAAGGCGGCTCTGGTTCCTGGTTACTCTCCCGCTTACTCATTGCTGGGAGGTGGGGGGGCGCAGCAGACTGAGCGCCCCTCTCAAGTTACTTCCAGCGCCGACGAGAAAACTGTCAGTACAACACACTGGACGCCGTTTAAGAACAACTGCTGCCCCCCCACCTCCTCCTTGGTCTAGCTCTCCCTTCCCGAGTTTCCTCCTTCCCTTCTGCATAGAAAGCCAGGAGTCTTCGACTGTTGACAGGAGGAATTAATTTTAATTAGTTTGTATGTACGCCCAAGCGCATGGAAAGACAAGCGCATGCGCAGGTGTTTTTTTAAAAATACCCGCGCCGTCGTGAGGACGGCGCGGTGTGTGAACACTAAATTGCGCGAGTGAAGCGGAAGACAGAGGGACCGTCTAACCACCTCCAAGCAATATAGAATGTCCCGGATATAAGAACTGCAGGACAACTAGCGCGGTAAGAGGTCCGTGTGACCAGACCCTAATAGTAGCAAATCTGATTGGGTGAATGACCTTCTGCTGCCCACAACTTAAAGAGAAGGAAAAGAAGACTGAACTTGTGCATATTTTACTCAGAAGCTTATTGTAGACTTTACAGTAGGACTTAGGACTGAAAGTGACCATCTTCCTATTCTGCTGTCCTTTCGATCTAACTATGAGATCGACAAGCAATGTATTACCAGTCCAGTGGAATTCAACTTGTCCCAACACAAGAAAATAAGTTGTTCCTCTTCCTCCCTGGAACAGATCTCCCTCTGGATGTCTGGTCCCCAGGGTTTGGAGCTAAAGCGTAATTTAATTGAAGCGGAGTCATGGGAGAGGACACTTTTGGTTTATAATTCTATAGTTAATATTTCTTCCTTCACCAAACCAGTGGGCTCTAATAGCCAAACCAGCCAAGCTAGTCTCTCAAATGCCTGGTTTGACAGTGAATGCCTGCATCTTAAAAGTAAACTTAGGCAATCCTTCCGCCAAATCCAGCAAGGAACTTTTGCCTATTCCCCTAATCAGTTTTTTTAAGCTCAAAAGAGAATATGGCCAACTGCTAGCACAAAAAAAACATGTCTTTTACCTGAACAAGTGGGCCAGATTTTTTGAAGCTGCCCGAGCTAATGATACTCGAGCCTTCTGGCTTTTGGCTGGTAAACTTAACTCCCCAACTGGAGCTGCCCCTCCTTGTACTATCCCTTCGATCAGATGGTTTTCCTATTATAGTGACCTGTTCAACGAGCCTTCTGAGCTGGATATGAACAATCTTGGATTGATACCTTCTGACATTCCGAATTGGCCTCCCGTTTTGCAGGATGAAATTGCGGAACTAATTGGCTCTCTCAAGTCTAATAAGGCCCCCGGCCTAGATGGGCTCCCTGCGGAGATACTGAAAGGCAACATTGATTGGTGGTCGTGTTCCTTAGCCCACCTGTTTACTTTGATTGATCAGTTTGGTATTCTTCCTAACTCCTGGCTGAGTGCTGTTGTCGTCCCGATTTTTAAGAAAGGGGATCCCAATAACATTGACAATTATAGACCAATTAGTCT
>NW_015172046.1:73781-77885 GCF_001447785.1 Gekko japonicus | reverse complement strand
CATATTCTCTTTCGCTGTCCTAAATATTTTGCTATGCGCAATGTTTTGATTCGCCCGCTTCTCCCTGTGCAGAGAGACTTTCTGGATAGGGATTTAAATTTCTTTCTAGCAGACAAGAGTCCAGCAATAACACTATCTGTCGCTGAATTTTTGACTTATGTATGGAAGTCAAGAGTAGTACTCTGTAAATCTCGTAAAGCATGTTAGGATTGCTTTGTATTTTAAGATAATGGGAATATTGGTTGATGTTGTTTTAGTACTATCCCTTAAATTTTGCCTTTGTTCTGGTTATCTGTGTTATGCCAATAAAGGTTTTCTGTTCTGTTCTGTTCTACTCAGAAGCAAGTCCTGCTGAGTTCAGAGAGGATTACCACCAAGTAAGAGCACACAGGATTTCAGCCTTAACTTGCAAAAAGGAGAGAATGTTGTAACCTATTATGGGTCCCCACTGGGGAGAAAGCGGGCTACAAATGAAGTAAATAAACATCAGTCATGGGTACTCCAGAATAGCTAGCTTAGGCTTCAGATGGGGATGCCAGCCTCAAGGTGGGACCTGGAGATCTCCCGAAATTACAGCTCACCTCCAGACTACAGAGATCAGTCCCCCTGGAGAAAATTGATGCTTTGGAGTGTGGAGTCTAGGGCCTTGTACCCCACTGAGGTCCCTGTCCTCCCCCCAAATTGCCAGGAGTTTCACACACTGAAGCTGGCAACCCTACCACCCCCCTTGTGTCCGTCCATCCCCCAGTGTCCAGGAGGGACCTGGCAGCCCTAGCCTCAGTGGCCCTCAAGGCCAAGCGACCGCTGTCCAAGGAATTCCCAGGGCTCGGAGGAATAGCTCATTCAGGACAGAAGTCTCCAGGAAAGTCATTGGGCAGTAGGGTTACTCCTCAAAGTACTCCTCAAAGTAGTGATCTCCAAACTACAGAGATCAGTGACATCCCTCCCCAACTTTCAAACCCACCCCCCAGCACTGCCCCCAAATCTTCAAGAATTTCCTAGGCTGGAGTTGGCAACCCTATCAGGCAACTTCTGAGACCTCATGTTATTTTGTTCTCCCCCAGCCAATGCCGTTCACAGTCTGGCTCTCTCATTCTGGGCCAAGCTTTTGAAGGTACTGCAAAGGCCTAGAGCTAAAAATCTGAAAGCACACGATGGATTGACTTGTAGTGGGTCACTCTGGAAGTCACCAGGACATCTCTCAAGGAGAGGCTGCATCTCTCCCAGCACTGGGAAGCTGATTGTTTCGTGTGGGTACCATCCCCCCCCCCCCCAATGCAGGCTGAAATTACCTTAGTTTAAATTGCGCCCGCACTTCTCCATATTCCAGTTGAATGAGTTCATTGTAACAGGCCATGATGTTGGCATTTTCTATGTATCTCTATAGAACAACAAAAAATGAAATAATTTCAGTTGCTTGTGTATCTATGGATAAAACTGGGATTTAAAATCTATTCTAAAAAATTGTATTGCTCCTTGCCAGACACTGGGATGGAACCTGACTGGCCATTCAGTGGGCCCCTGCAAGATTGGTCAAGAGGGAAAACAACACTCTGCCCAACAGTAGTTCTTGCACCCACAGAAACCACTGACGGGACCCAAGCCATATTTTTCTGCTTTACTAATTGACTCTTTCCACCTCCACCCCCATTTTTGGCATGCATTTACTCTACAAGTTCCTTAAGTCATTTGCTGTCCTTTTATTTGTCAAACCTTTCAAGAATAAAAGATATAGAATTATTTTTTAAAAATTAGTTCTTATGAGCTAAGACACTTCTTTCCAAAAGAACAGATGTGAATGATTACATGATGGAGGCAGAAAGGCAATCACTTATGGAAGACATACAAAAGGCATGTGTAGCAGACTTAACATAGCAGCGAATGTCCAAAAGTTTGTAAATGTCAGCATTCCCACATTTAACCAGAAGCCCAGTTCTCATGTGAATTGCTGACAATCCAAACCAGATATGTAGACTCCCCAGCTTTCTGACCCACGAGGGAGAATGCAGACAATCGCATTAAGGTGACTGTCAGTGCTCACCTGCATTTATCCACACTGCAGGCATTCTCTTTATAAGAGAGAGAGAAAATCTGTCCAATCTGTCCAGACTAAAACTTTCACCGTAAAGAAATATACTTACCCTTGTGAAGCCAGCAGAAATGAGGGGCAATATTGAGGATTCTTCACGATCTGCATGTCTTAAAAACAGAATTGTGGCAAGATATCAGGAACTGCTAATTTATTACTAACAAATCAATAACTTTTTATCAGAAATCACTAATTACTGACTTATTGGATCCTCATCTCAACAGCAGTTATATCTGCAGGTCTGCTGGCAGACTCCTGAATACTTTCCAAAGAGTGTACCCAATATGGCCATCATGACAGCTATCCCAGCAATGGGCACAGATCCAAGTAGATACCATGGGAATCCCTTTTTTGAATTCTAAAAATGTGCATCCTGCTTCCCAGCAGTAGCTTCTGAAGCAACTTCCAATCGAATACAAGTGTTATACTTGCAAAACTGTTCTTGCAAAATATATTATTAGATTATATATATTGTTTACGTACTCCACTTGCCCAGCCTTCCTGTCACTGCACTCAAGGCCTTTTGCAGTACAAAATAATTGCCTGCAACATCACATGTATGCTACAAAAGGGGGAAAGGACAGAAGGAAAAATAAGACAATTAAGGTTCCATCTCTTAGATAAAACAAAATGGCTAGACATTGAATTGCGGAACGGCCACTTCAGGAGAGAAGCCAAGTGCCAGCCAACAGAGGTAGGCCAGTCAGGTCTCCCGCTTTGACAGGAACCTCTAGCATGCACCTGAAGCCATAGTTATGGGCACATTATAGTCTCCCCAATGTGCTGACGTCACTTCCAGTTCATGACAAAAGTGATATTGAGATGCTGGGTGAACACCAGACAGGTAGGTCCCCACCCCTAAAACTCTCTCACTGAAGAGTAGACAGGATGTTTTGACTCTCCTTAGTTCTTGATCCAGCCAGATGGAATGACTTCTGATGGAAACAGCTCTGGGAGGGAAGGATCGAAAAGGCAGCTGACTCCAGGGGAACCTGGAGGGGGATCTCACCGGTTCACCTCTCCCCTTGATGCGGTCAGGTGAAATGCCTTAAGCACACCTTTTAAGAAGTAGTTCTTAAAGGGTTTTCTGGTGAGAACAACCTTTAGTCATAAGTAGATTTCTCATTATAAATGAAGCAGAACAGAAATGAATAAAGAGAGACAGAGGATGTATTAATAAAACACGTTCTTGTATGGCCATTTTGTTTCTGAAACCCTCAGCCAGGTCACTGCTTGTGGCACCGTTGGCCTCCCAGTACAGGAGTCTGCCGCTGCTAAGGGAGCGCTGAATTATCTTCCTAGTCCTCATTGTATGAAGGAAATATTTCGCAGGAAGATATACACGTTCTATATATAGGTCTTTTTTTCTCGGGAAACTTTAAAAATGCCGTTCTCTACCCAAGCCACATTTGCAAAAAGAGGGCAATTTGTCTACATAGCTATAATTGTTTTGCTTTAGTTATCCACAAGGATCTTCTTTTGTTTACTTTGGAAAGCTACAGATGTAAAAAGACAAAACAGTGGGAAATCCGTAATCAGATATTCCTTTTTATAAAAAGGGATAACAGGAGTTGTGTGTGTGTGTGTGTGTGTGGCGGTGGTGGTGGGGTCCCGCACTCATATGGGGTCATGGCTCCCCACCCCTCCGCATGCAACTACATTCTGCACCAGCTTCCAGAACTATGCAGCTCACAGGAAAGACAGTATTGGTAGATAGATGGATAGTTTATTATGGCATCCAGCCAGTAAATCAGCAGAATCACACTGACGTTAAAAAACATACTGACTACAGCAATAAAATAGCTAGAATAAATACAAAGGATATATAAAAATACATTAAAAGTAACAACAAGGTCAGCAGATCAGCTTAAAACTAAAACGTGATTTAGCGGGCTTTTCTAATACAGCAGCAGGCGGTACAGAATTTGGCAACAGCTTTAGAGGTAGACTGATTTTCATCTGACAGCAAATAGTTTATATAATCAGATTCTGTCATATCAGGATTTAGTTTTACA
>NW_015172046.1:65951-73548 GCF_001447785.1 Gekko japonicus | reverse complement strand
CTTTCCCTTTTCAATTACTCTACCCAAGCCACATTTGCAAAAAGAGGGCAATTTGTCTACATAGCTATAATTGTTTTGCTTTAGTTCTCCACAAGGATCTTCTTTTGTTTACTTTGGAAAGCTACAGATGTAAAAAGACAAAACAGTGGGAAATCCGTAATCAGATATTCCTTTTTATAAAAAGGGATAACAGGAGTTGTGTGTGTGTGTGTGTGTGTGGTGGTGGTGGTGGGGTCCCGCACTCATATGGGGTCATGGCTCCCCACCCCTCCGCATGCAACTACATTCTGCACCAGCTTCCAGAACTATGCAGCTCACAGGAAAGACAGTATTGGTAGATAGACGGATAGTTTATTAGGCAACCCAGCCAGTAAATCAGCAGAATCACACTGACGTTAAAAAACATACTGACTACAGCAATAAAATAGCTAGAATAAATACAAAGGATATATAAAAATACATTAAAAGTAACAACAAGGTCAGCAGATCAGCTTAAAACTAAAACGTGATTTAGCGGGCTTTTCTAATACAGCAGCAGGCGGTACAGAATTTGGCAACAGCTTTAGAGGTAGACTGATTTTCATCTGACAGCAAATAGTTTATATAATCAGATTCTGTCATATCAGGATTTAGTTTTACAATAGGCTCAAGTTATTTGGAGCGGACCTCCTTGTACCAGGGACACCTGAGGAACATATGCGAGATAGTTCCAACTTCCCCTAAGCCGCATCTGCAAAGACTTTGTGCAAAGGGAATTCCCTCATACCTGCCCTCAAGCACCGCTGAGGGGGGAACGCTGAACACCTGGCTTTTCTGTACTTATGTTCATCGAGATAGACAAGGTATGCAGAATAAGTGGCACGGTATTTAGTTTGCACAGGCGCTGGAAAAGTTGGCTATCCAGCCAGATCAGACTGCCTCTCAGTGTCTGTTATTCTTTCTTTCACAATTACCTTGGCCTGGTCCCAGTTCAGAGCCAAAATGGCTTGAGGGGAAAGACTGAGAAGATGCAGCTTGTTATGAACAGCTTTCAGCCAATTTGACTGGAAGTTGTCTGTGAGTACCATGTGGATTAGGCCCTGAGGGTGAAAATTGACTCTAAGGCAATACCTAAGTGAGGCCAGAGTAAGTTTGACTACCATTGTCATCATGCCAGTTTCTAAACGGATAAAAGCATTAGGCACCCCCCCTTGGGACCTGAAGGACCACCCTTAAAAATTCGGAGGACTGGACCCTCTCAAGGTGGTCATAAGAGGAAGGCGGAGAGCCAAGAAAAGTGCCATAAGACATTTGTGGTATTACTTTTGCTTGAAACAATTTTAGGGCAGCCGGAACAAAGTCCGCCCCCCCTTGTATACAGGAACTTGATTATCGCATTAGCAGATCTTTCTCCTTGAGCTGCCATAGACTTAATGTGAGCACTCTTGGCCCCAGAGGCTTGAAGAATCATGTCCAAGTATTTAAAACTTAATACCTGCTCAATGTGTTGCCCGTATTGGTATTAATATGCTTTATCCACAGGATAAATAGCAGCTTCAGAGGGGGTATTCAAGTATGGAAAATCAGCCACCCTACAGGTGAATCAAAGGCAAATCACGACAATAAGCCATAGACTTGGCCAAATTAACAACCCCTTTGGGACTCCAAATCTAAGGCAGAACTCACACGATGGTGTGCCTTCCAATGTAAGTTGCTACCAAACCACAGTAAAGACCAGTTGTTTAACTACAGGGAAATTGTCCTCCCCTACCCCACAAATCATTGTTAGTCCCTCGTAATATTGAGTAACTGTAAATCGCTCAGAGCCAGCAAGCTCTGCAGGATTGAGCTATCAATAAAATTGAAAGATTATTTATTTCCTGGTGGGCTACTGTCCTAACGGCCCACTGATGGCCAAAACCGAGCACAGCTCAGCCCCCGCAATTCTGCCTGTTCCTCAAGGGGCCACCTGGCTCAGACCCTTCATCAGCAATGACCACTGGGGTCAGTTCATCAATTTCCTCCTTCTGCACTACTGGCAGTTCGGGTCAGAATGAAATAGGTAAGCGAATGCCCATTGTTGCTTCACTGAGCTGAATGCCCCTGAAACTCCCGGGGCCACCTCACTCGATTTGCTCCACGGCCATTTTCACTTCCCAATCCAGTCCTGGTAAAGAGTGTGTGCGCGTGGAGGTAGGTGGATCTCCAGCAGACACGCAAGGGCTGGACAGGAAATACTGAACCTTCACCTGCCCACCCGTTTCCCCTGCAACCCCTCCCCCTCATCCCCCAGCTCCTTCTCTCTCAGTAGGCCCAGAGGCAAAAAGTTAAGGGTGAGAAAAGGGATCAAACTCATCCCACCTGCTGCCTCTCCACTCAAAATTTTTCTCCTGCCCAACACACGTGCATACCTTTACTGCCGTTTGGCACTGACCACGTTCAAAGACACAGATCTGCTGCCATCCTGTGCAGTTCCACCTGCAGCTGTGTGCATGCGTCACAGAGGGATGCAAGAATCTGTTGTTTTGCTTTCTGCCAAACTCAGCTGGCCACATGCTGCAGCCACAAAGCCCCTCACGATTGGTTACGTGGGTCTGTCAGTTTTACTAGGCTTATTGTCATGGGGTTTGCATTCATTCATTATTGTACAGGGGAACATAAATGACATTTCTCACTTACCTTCGCACGACACCAATAATAACAGTGTTTTCAGCTGATTTTGTTGATCTAATGGACCTTTTGAGAAAATAAATGAAAGCTGATGCATTTTTTACAATACATTTTGAAATAAACCTTACAGTGTTGTTTTCCTTGGTGATTCCCCCCTCCCACACACACACACACACACACTGCTTGAGTGATGCTGGGGGTCCACCCTTGCGTTTTGGCCAGGGCCCCAGAATCACCTGCCACAATTTCCTGAAGCTTCTTTCCAGGATGTAAAATAACAACAACACAAACGGAACTGAGCATCTCAGCAACAGAGAAAATGATAACAGATTCAAATTGTAAGCTGCTTTGGGAGCCAATCTGGCTGAAAAGTGAGGTAATAAGTACATCCAACAAATGAACAACTGGGAAAAACACTTATATAATTGTTGGGGGGGGGGAGCAACTATCCAATTTCTGAAAAGCAAACAGTCCATAGTGGTCAGATGTGTGAAAATGTCCTACGGGGTGACCTTATACTCACTCACTTGGGATTAGTCAACTGCAGGGAGGGCTGCAATACAAACCCTGAGAAACAAGGTATGTACCCTACAGGCAACTCCCTTTAATGGGTGGGCAGGTAGACTGTGTATTGTTCCACCCTTCTCAGTTCACAGACACACACACCCTCCCCCCCCCCATCACAAAGTGAACTATTTTTGTCTGCTGAATGATCAACACTGGGGCCGGAGGGAGGGCTGGAATGTCACCACCATACACTTATTGGCAGGGGGGCATATGGTGTCACAAGCAAAATTTAAACCCAGAATGAAACATCAGATGCAGTACATTCAAAATATAAAAATGCGAGCAATTTCCATAAGCATTCTTTAAAAAAAATATATTACGGTTTTATGGTACCCTTGTTCCACTGACTCTTGCCATGTATTCTAACCCAAAACGTCTGGCCAAGCCAGAGAAAATGACCTGGGGAAAGAGAGCAGCATTTTTACTTCCTTCAAGTTTGCTGGTGTGATCTGGAATTTAAGCCTGCATCACCAAGTTTATGAGCCCTGTGAAGGGTGGCAACTGCCAATATCCGAGTTATCGCAGACATGTCAGTTTCCAGGCTTAAAAGCACCTTGCAATCTGTAATTGCAGCTCACCCACCAGACAGCTGAGCCAGCAAAAGGCTTAAAGAAGTGAATCTGTGCTGAGTGGTTGTCAAAACTAGGGCTGTGCATTCAGATCTTCCCAAGCTGAAAGTATACCCCCCAAATATCTTATCAGTATATTTCGGGTATATTTTGGCATCCCAAATATATCTGGGACTTTTGGGGAAAACTGGGGAAAAAAACACCCAGATATTTTTCGAGATCGGAGGAAACAGCTGGGAGGTGGGGAGACTGCTCCCAGTGTGTCTCAGTTGTTTTCCCCTGCTTTCTTTTGCAGTCCCTTTAAACCATGCTGGCAGTCCCTTTAAACCATTTAAAGGGACTACAGAAGAAATCAGGGGGGACAGTTGAGAAACGGAAGCAATGTGCTCCTGCCACTCAGCTGTGTTTTGTGGATTTGCTGCTCCTGGTTCCCCCCCCCCCCCCGCTTTCCCATCTTGGGTCTATTCTGACAAATCCCAGATCTGATTACTTTGCTGGTATTGGGATCTGGGATTTTTTAGAAATCCCCCCCCCCTTTTTTAGGTCCAATAGACCCAAACCAGAAAAGAAAGGGGGGGACGGGGGGGATGGGGGGGAATTGCACACCCCTAGTCAAAACTCTGGGCCGCTGGCTCCCAAACTGTGTGCCTTGAGAAATACAGCAATACAATAACTACAGGAGCCTGTGAAGTTTCTCCAAAAAGAGGTTGCTGTGACAATCTCACCATGACGCATGGGTTCAGGCCTAGCTCTGGAGCAGGTAATTTGGCTGCATCACTTCATCAGATTGGATCGCTCAGTTGCATCCTCTATGACAGAGATGAGGCAGAACTCCCCACCTTTCAGGAATGGCAAAGGTACTCACCTGCATAGTGATTCTGCATCAAAATATCTCGAATGTCTATGATCAATAATGATGATTTCATGATTCTTATCCAGGAAACATTCAAGAGCAGATTCAGGCGTCTTGGCAACATTACACCGATATCCAGCTCTCTCACATGCCCAGCAGAACCCATTACTCTGGTTGTCTTCTTTGGCAAACACTAAAAGAACCTAAGTCAGGGAAAACAGAACTTAAAATGTAGTTGTTAACATGCATTGCATACATTAAGTGGACAGATAGATAGATTAATATGCTCAGGGTATGTTGGATCACACATAATTTTATTGACTGATGGTGTAGTGGTTAGAGTGTCGAGCTAGGGTCTGGGTGACCCAGGTTTGAATCCCCAGTCTCCTATGGAAGCTCACTGCGTGGCCTTGGGTAAGCCACTCTATCTCAGCTTAACCTAATCTACCCTCACAGGGTTATTGTGAGGGAAAAATGGAGGACAGGAGAAGCTGCTTTGGGTCCTGATTGGGGAGAAAGGCGGGATATTAATGAAGTAAATAAACGTTTCTTCATTTATCGTTCAAAGTTTATTGCATGTAGCCAATGGCCATCACAACATGAAAGATTAAAAAAACAGTACAAAGATTGACAATACATTTAAATCTTCATTTATAGTCCACCTGTCTCACTGAGATGAAAGGCCAATTACACAATTCAAAACAAAGCAACAAGGATAGCAGGATACAATTAAAAGCAAGGCAAGTAAGGTCCGCAAAACACATACAACTAACAAGGCAAGGAGACCAGACTGCTAAATCAAGAACAATTCTTAGTTTATTACAGCAAACGAGGTTTCAATTAAATCAGAGGAAGAATTTCCTGACACCATGGTGTGTTCAACACTGGAACAGTCTCCCTCAAGAGGTGGTGGATTCTTTGTTGTTGGAGGTTTCTAAGCTTCGATTGGATACCCATCTGTTGGGGATATTATAAGCATGAGTCCTGTGTTGGCATGGGGTTGGATTAGATAACCCTGGTGGTCCCTTCCATCTGAGACTAATAAGTAAACATATAAATAATCTTATTTAAACCTTCACTTGCCCTCAACTGTACAAGAGCCAAGCCTGAGAAATAACAACTTCAGGCTATCTCACTAAGAGATAATCTTAACTCCACTGCTTTTTGTTCAGCTTCAAGAGATGTATAAAATATTTTAGGTCAGGCAGCCTTTTTTGGCCCAAGCATCTTCCCCCTGCATCAAGTCGCAGCTGACTTATGGTGACCCGGTAGGATTTTCAAGGCAAGAGACATTCAGAAGTGGGTTGCCATTGCCTGCCTTTGCATAGCGGCCCTGGTATTCTTTGGTGGTCTCCCATCCAAATACAAACCAGGGCTGACTCCGCTTAGTTTGTGAGATCTGATGAGATCAGGCTAGCTTGGGTATCCAAGCGCCTAGAGAGAAGAAAAACAACACCTACCTGTAAAGAAGCTGTTGAGTCTCCAAACAAAGGGGGAGAGGGGAAGAGACCAGGGGGTCAAGCTTGGCCAGACATGCTAGAATCAAGCCGGCACCACAGGGGGTCACTTCAGGCCCAGACAGTGTCTGTTGAAGTCTGGGAGGGGATAACAGGCCTAAACCAGGCCAGTCACCTCCTCCTACATCAACGACTTGTGGGATGCTGCTATGAGCTCCCCTCAGTTGTTTGGGCAGAGAAGCAGCCTCTCTGTGTTAAGCAAACGGATACTGTTTGGCAAGCGTGCTGACTTTTCTGCCCCTGTTTTTGTTATCTGGGCAACTGGGAACTCATAGGCCAGATTCAACCCACCAAAGCACTTTTACTTGACCCACTCATGCTTTGGCATGGTGTAATTCCACACAACAAGGGACTGCATGCAGATAGTTTCACCGCACAGGTGATGCCAGTTATTTGGGTTATGCAGTCGGCACCCCAGGAAGGAGGGTGTTGATCAGGTGGGAAAGACCTATACAATCACCTTCCCCAGATCACACTACACTGAAAACAGCTCTCACATTGATACCAGGGCATGTGAAAGACTCCACAGACACTAATATAAAATCTATGGATTAAGATATTCTTACATTTCTCCCATTATATCTACTACTGTGGCCAGGAATCTCGTAGAAAAAATGGTGTGGCCTTTATAGTCAACAAGAGAGTGCAAAAGTCAGTACTGGGATACATTCTCAAAAATGACAGAATGATTTCGGTCCGATTCCAAGGCAAACCATTCAACATCACAGTAATCCAAGTCTATGCCCCAACTACTGATGCAGAAGAGGTTGAAGTGGACCGGTTCTATGAAGACCTACAACACCTCCTATTACTAACACCAAAAATGATGTCCTCATCATCATAGGGGACTGGAATGCTAAAGTAGGAAGTCAAAAGGAACACACAAGTTTGGCCTTGGAAAGCAAAATTAAGCAGGGCAAAAGTTAACAGAGTTTTGTCAAGAGAACACACTGGCCATAGTGAACACCCTTTTCCAACAACCTAAGAGGCGACTCTACACATGGACATCACCAGATGGGCAACACCAAAATCAGATTGACTATATAATTTGCAGTCAAAGATGGAGAAGCTCTATCCAGTCAGTAAAAACAAGACCTGGAGCTGACTGTGGCTCAGATCATGAGCTACTCATTGCAAAATTCAGACTTAAACTGAAGAAAATCGGGAAAACCACGAGGCCATTTAGGTTTGACCTAGATCACATCCCTGATGAATATACAGTAGAGGTGAAGAATAGATTCAAGGGTCTAGATTTGATAGATAGAGTGCCTGAAGAACTATGGACGGAGGTTCGTGACATTGTACAGGAGGCAGCAATCACCACCATCCCAAAGAAAAAGAAATGCAAGAAAGCAAAGTGGCTGTCTGATGAGGCTTTACAAATAGCAGAGGAAAGAAAGAAAGCGAAAGGCAAAGGCAAAAAGGAAAGATTTACCCAACTG
>NW_015172046.1:56478-63353 GCF_001447785.1 Gekko japonicus | reverse complement strand
GTTTAATATATATGCAGAGTACATCATGCGAAATGCTGGCGTGGATGAATCACAAGCGGGAATTAAGATTGCTGGGAAAAAGAGATGGGAGTACCAGACCACCTCACGTCTCCTGAGAAACCTGTATAAGGGTCAAGAAACTACAGTTAGAACTGGATATGTGATATGGAACAACTGATTGGTTTCGCATAGGAAAAGGAGTACGACAAGGATGTATATTGTCACCTTGCTTATTTAATATATATGCAGAGTACATCACGCGAAATCTGGCCTGGATGAATCACAAGTGGGAATTAAGATTGCTGGGGAAAAGATCAACAACCTCAGATATGCAGATGATACCACTCTAATGGCTGAAAGTGAAGAGGATCTAAAGAGCCTCTTGCTCAGAGTAAAAGAGGAGAGCGCAAAAGTGGGCTTGAAGCTCAACATCAAAAAAACTAAGATCATGGCATCCGGCCCCATCACTCCTTGGCAAATAGAAGGGGAAGTCATGGAAGTAGTGACAGACTTCACGTTCCTGGGATCCCAGATCACCGCAGACTGTGACAGCAGCCATGAAATTAAAAGACGCCTGCTCCTTGGGAGGAAAGCGATGGCGAACCTAAACAGCATGATAAAAAGTAGAGACATCACCCTGCCAACAAAAGTCCGCATAGTCAGAGCAATGGTATTCCCAGTAGTCATGTATGGCTGCGAGAGTTGGACTATAAGGAAGGCCGAACGCCGAATAATAGATTCTTTTGAACAATGGTGCTGGAGAAGACTCCTGAGAGTCCCTTGGACTGCAAGAAGATCAAATCAGTCAATCCTAAAAGAAATCAACCCTGATTGTTCCCTGGAAGGCCAGATAATGAAACTGAAGCTCAAATACTTTGGCCACCCAATGAGAAGGGAGCACTCACTGGAGAAGACCCTGATGCTGGGAAAGATTGAAGGTCAAAGAAGACGGGGATGGCAAAGGATGAGATGGTTAGACAGTGTCATAGACGCAACGAACATGAAATTGAGCAAACTTCAGAGGACGGCGGAAGACAGGAAGGCCTGGCGTGATTTGGTTCATGGGGCCGCGAAGAGTTGGACTCGACTGTGCGACTGAACAACAACAAACATTTCTCCCTACTAGAAGGGGCCATAAAGTATACCCCCAAATGCAGCAGAAGGACAATAAATGAAGGGTTATTTTCACTGTCACACACAGTTAAGGCTCCCCCCCACACACACACTAGCCCTGTTATAAACAGAGGTTTTAGTGTTGATTTACTGTAATTGTTAAATGTCAGATAATAAGCCATTTTGAGCAACCAATGCAGCATCCCAGAATTTTTGCTGGCCTGAAGCTACACTGCTGAGACATTAAACAGCAAGAAAGCATTCAGATGGGTGCTGTTATGTGCAATTCCAGGCTGCACAGAGTCAGATTTACATGCAAGCTAAGCAATCTTATCGTTTAGGGCTTTCACTTATGGGAGAACTCCTAATACAATTTTTTTTTTTTACTAAATTTCAAGTTTCACACATTTTTAATAATGTTATGGGGCCTCCTAAAGCTGGCATAGTTTAGGGCTGGGGTCCCCAACCTGTTGTGGGCACCTTTGGAATTCTGACACAGGGTGGCAGACGCAGCCACAAAATGGCTCCTGGGAGAGATGGAGCCCCACACACACACACAAAGAAAGCCCAAGTGCACAGGAGAAGAGGGGTAATTTTTAAAATACAGTGGAAAACAGGAGGGAGGGAGGGAGGGAATCAAACCAATACTCTGGTATCAGCTGCTGCCAAAACAAAGTTATTTTAATCTGCACAGCCAATCAGAAGCCAATCAGAGTTGTTGTCTGTTGCCCCAGAAGGTTGGACCAGAACCAACGGGTTGAAGTTAAATCAGAAGAGTTTTCGGCTAAACATTAGGAAGAACTTCCTGACAGCTAGAGTGGTTCCTCAGAGGAACAGGCTTCCTTGGGAAGTGGTGGGCTCTCCTTCTTTGGAGGTTTTCAAACAGAGGCTAGATGGCCATCTGACAGCAATACTGATTCTGTGAACTTAGGCAGATCATGAGATGGAGGGCAGGAAGGGTTGGCTCAGTGCTTAGTTCTTGTGACCCTTTTTTACACGCCCAGGGAAATGCTGATTGCCACTTTGGGGTCAGGAAGCAATCCTGGAGGGCTTTTTGTCATCTTTTGGGTGTGGAACAGCAGTCACTGTGGGTGTGGAGGGGGAGATATTTGTGAATTTCCTGCATTGTGCAGGGGGTTGGACTAGATGACCCTGGAGGTCCCTTCCAACTCTATGATTCACTCCTCCACATGCAGCTGCTGGGTGACATTGGGCAAGCCACAGTTTTCTCAGAGCTGTTCTCTCAAGAGCAGTCCTTGAAAGAGCTCTCTCAGCCCCACCTACCTCACAGGGTGTCTGTTGTGAGGACAGGAAGGAGATTGTAAACCGCTCTGAGACTCAGAGTGAAGGGCAGGGCATAAATCCTATTCCTCCTCCTCCTCCTCCTCTTTCTCAATTACGCCATTCTAAATTCATGGGCTTCAACTGACTCTGAAGGGTTTAACTCTCCTTAGGATAACACTGCAAGTCACAGAGCCAAATCAGCCTGTGGGCAATGCTTCCTGCCCTCACTCTGACTGGCTGGGCCTTTTTGCCCCCTTTCCCTTCAAACAATCACTTAATAGGGTGCTTCTCATGGGATGCAGAAGCTTCCACACAAAAAATATCCCACCCTCTCTTCCAGGTCTTTTGGCTCACGCCTGACACTTATGAATGGAATTCTAATGACACGCTTCCTTAAGTCACAAAACTGAGGCTGGAAAAATGATGTTCATCTTAGGCTGTAAAACTAGGATGAATGGAAATCTGAAGTGAAGCACTTGTAAAAGCTGCTGAGGCAGACAATGCTGAAACACGTTCAGCTTTTTTATTTTACTTTCAATTTTCTTTTCAGACTCTTTGTGGATAGCAAAGGGGCAGCTGTTTTAGCCTGTTGTAGCAAAATAAAACAACACTCCACTGACACATGAAGAATAACATTTTATTTCCCTATGAGCTTTTGGTTAAGAAGTGAGCTCTGACTCTGAAAATCTCATATGGAAATAAATGTTAGTACTGATGGTGTGCCTGGACTTTTGTTTTCTGTGTGGATTAACACTCTCCAATTAATTACCTAATTGTTATTGTTTGCATAAAACAAAAACGGTGACAACATTTGGCTGTTAGTCACAATGACTAAATGGAACCGCAGTGTTCAGAGGCTGTGAATACCTGTACAGGAGGGACAGCAGAAAAGATAAGAGCAGCCATGCTGGTCCATCCAACACTATGCCCAGTTTCACACAGGCCAACAAATCCTCTCTGTGAATCTGTCCAATCCCCTTTCACATCCAACTAAATGCACGAACCTCACTGTATGCCACGGCAGCAAGCTAGTCTAAGGCTGTCATTTCCAACGAGGAGGCAGGGAAATTCATGCCCCCACCCCACCATTGCCCACACTTTCTTTGGTGTTGAGCAGCAAGGAAAAATGTGGGGGCTGGATCAGTGTTCTGCAATGTCATGACATCATTTCCAGCCAGGTAACCAGAAGTGATCTCAATGTGTTACTGGACACCCCAGCATTCACCAGAAACTCTATTGTTTGAGTGAATCCTAGAGCATCTGGCAATGTAGTGACATCACTTCTTGTTACGTGGCTGGAAATGCATCATGGGATACCGATCCATGAGTCTCCACACCCTCCAAAGTCTAAACTACTCTATTTTTCACCTCTGGGCCCTGCCTGTTAGGCCTTCCGGTGGTATCTGGTTGGCCACTGTATGGAACAGGATGCAGGATCACATGGGCCACTACTCGCTACTCTTATGATCTTGTGTGAAATATGCATGCATTATACATTCTAGCCATTTGCTGAGCATATGGAAAACATGTGTCTGGGTAGAGTCAGGCCCTTACAAACAAAATCCAAAAGAGGGAAGTAAGATTCAAGTGTGGGGTATCTCTAGATCTTTCGATTGGAAAAAATTATGTTCTTTTCCGTACAAGCTAGAGAAACCATGAGCACATTGCAGTGCCATATGCTGATCAAAATTTGGTAGTACTGCTGGAACCAAATGAAAGTACTTTGATGGCTGGATCTGGTTCACGAGCTGCCAAGCTGGCCATCCCTCCCTTAACTAAATAACAAACAGATTTTTACATCTCAGTTAAATGAGAGCAAAAAGGAACAAGCGCTGTTCTACTGTTTGGGATGCAGCGAACAGAGGTAGCTGTTTGTCAGATTAGAAAAGCAAAGGCAGAGAGGGTTGCCTGTAGCTTAGCATGAGGTGGTCTCCAAGCTGCTCAGACTAACAAGCAAGCTTGAGCTGGGAAGCTTTGCGAGGGATCAGGGAGCATCACTGCATCTGCTCTGGCCCACGGGTGTAAGGAGGCTTCTTCAGCCAGTGCGACCAGCCTCCGCACCGTTCCTTCCTTCGGCCAGAGCTGGATAGTGGGACACAGGCTGAATCCCCCCCTGAAATCCCTGGTGGAGCAGAACAGTGTAGTGGTTATAGTGTTGGGCAAGGTTTGAATTCCCACTCTGTCACGGGAGCTTGCTGGGTGAGCCAGTCACTCACTCTCAATCTCACCTACCTCACAGGGTAGGAGGAGGGAACGATATCAGACGCTGCTTTAGAGACAAAAGTGTGATGTTGTCTAAATAAATAAATAATGAGCAAACGCCAGCACTGCAAGACCCAGTCCTGACACTATTGGTGTGTGATTCCCTTCACTGTGACAGTTCAGTTCACAATTCTTAGCAATTCCAGGCATTCCAACAGGGCTTACGCTTTGGATTAGGTTGGTGAATGCTCATGCCCATAAATCTGACAATCTGGACCTAGTACATGTTTTTTTGCTCTGACCTGGATGGCCCAGGCTAGACCAAACTCATCAGATCTTGGAAGCTCAGCAGGGTCAGCCCTGGCTAGTATTGCGATGGGAGACCTCCAAGGAACACCAGGGTTGCTACATAAAGTCAGGCAGTGGCAAACCACCTCCAAATGTCTCTTGCCTTGAAAACTCTACAGGGTTGCCATAAATCGGCTGCAAAATGATGGCATGTTCCACCCCCACTTGTTGGGTGGGTTTTTTTGTGAGGGAGGATGAAACTTGGGGTTTCTTTAGTCTCTGCCTCTGTTTAGAGAAAACTGACCAAGAGCCCACGTGCTGTGGTGGGGCTAAAGTGTTGGACTATGATCTGGGAGACCAGGTTTGAATCCTTGCTCTGCCACGAAAGGTTGTTGGGTTGACCTTGGGCTGGTCACACACCCTCTTAGCCTCACCTGCCTCACAGGGTGGTGGTGGAGCGGAGAACAATGTAAGCAGCTCGGGGTCCCCCACTGGGGAGGAAAGCGGGGTACAAATATAAGCAAATACCCAAATAAAATAATGGATGGCAGGGAGGACAAACCCTATTAGCAGAAAAGCCAGCTCCTACTTAACACAGAGAAGGTAGGTAAAAAAGCACACCAGTGCGTGAAGCTGCCCTATTCCGAATCAGACCATTGGTCCATCAAGGTCAATATTCTCTATTCTGACCAGCGGCAGCTCTCCAGGGTCTTAGGAAGGGGCTCTCACATCACCTACTACCTGACCTTTTCATCTAGAGATGCTCCCCCTGGTTCCTCCCCCCTTTGCCTGACTCTCAACTCCTTTCAATTCTCTGTGCCTCCCGGAGTGCACTCAGTTCTAATCAGGGTGTCCCCACCACCACCTTTTAATTTACAAAAGCTGTTTTTCTGCTGACTTGGGAAACCCCTGTCTTGTCTATGGGCACCCCACCCCCCCATGCAGCTTTTGTTATCCAGCTCATCTCTCCCTTATATATAAAGCCGTAGTGGGCTCCAACATTCCAAATGCACACCTTTAGTGTTTCGCCGCAAGAACTGTCAGTCAGAAGACGCTGGCTGGGTTGACTGGCTGCTTTGTGCGTTTCAAGGTCTTTTGCATATGGAAGCTGATTGGACTTCACTCCATTCCAAACCTCAAACTCCCCCCCCCCGCAAGGCAGTTGGAATTGTCAGTTGCATATGGAACCTACTGTATTCTGAGGTAAAATATGTCCTCACTCACAACACATCACTTCCCCTTCAAAAGAAACAAACCCAATAACACAATCATGCCACATCACAAAGAAGACAGATCACACCACAAGCAGAATACCACAAGGCAAAACAACATAGGAAAAGGTGCCAGCAGTCACCCCATTACTACCACAGAGAGCGCTTCAGAGGATGGTGTGCAGGTCCCAGGTTCATGTTTTAAAAGCTGCCTGGGGGATTATGGACCATTCACACACTTTCAACCTTAACATACCTCATAGGGTAATTGTGCGGATCATACGGGGGAGAGGTTGAATGATGTCAGCTGCTTTGGTTCCCACTGCAGGGAAAGACTGCCCTTTCCCTAGGCAGAGGCGGGGGGGGGGGGATGTAAACCTGAAGACAGACAGGCAGATAAAGGTAGGCTGATGGTTGTCTGGAAAGGACATAGGGTTGCCAACTCTACGTTGGAAACTTCCAGGATATTTTAGGGATGAAGCCTGCTGTGGGTGGGGTCTGAGGAGGAGGAGGAAGAGGGGGACCTCAGACAGATACAATGCCATACTCCCCACCCTCCAAACAAGCTGTTGCCAGTCTCCAGGTGACAGCTGGAGAGCTCTTAAAGCTCTGGTGCTAATTCAAAGTGTTGCAATGTATCGACAGAGTAGTGTTTTGGAAAATCTTTAGGAATTGTTTGGTGCATTTACGATGGGGCACCCACCCAGAGCCTCTGGCATTTTCTCACTCTGCTGGCATCAAAACCAATTTAAGGCAAAATAGAGATATAGAGACTTT
>NW_015172046.1:50531-55960 GCF_001447785.1 Gekko japonicus | reverse complement strand
GGTAGACCCTATGACATTATACTTGCTGAGTCCTTCCACCCCCCCGCCCAATGCTGCCCTCTACAGAATCCACCCCCCCAGCCTCCAGGTATTTCCCTCCTTAGAGCTGGCAACCCTACTTTCCCCTCCGTGCCTGTTGGTAGGCAACTAAGCTTGGTCCTGTCACCTACTTTGGCCTTTGGGAGAAAACACATTGGGGCCAGTCCTGATAGGGTTGCCAACTCCAGATGGGAAATTCCTGGAGATTTGAGGGATGGAGCCTGAAGAGTCTATGGCATTGAGGTTTGAGGAGGGGTGGGACCTCAGACAGGTACAGTGCCATAGACTCCACCCTCCAAACCAGTCAGTCCCTCATGGGGAACCATTGTTGCCAATCTCCAGGTGAGGGCTGGAGACCACTCAGAATTACAACTGCTCTGCAGAAGGAAGGGCAGAAGTCAGCTGAAGTCAAAGGGGCAGATAATGGTAGGTTGATGGTTAGCTGGGAAGGAGATGGGGTTGCCAACTCCAGGCTGGCAAATTCCTGGGGATTTGAGGGGTGGAGTCCGGAGAGGGTGGGGTTTGCGGAGGGGTGGGACCTCAGACAGGTAGAATGCCATAGACTCCACCCTCCAAACCAGCCATTTCATCCTGAGTAACAATTGTTGCCAATCTCCAGGTGAGGACTAGAGATCACTCAAAATTACAACTGCTCTTCAGGTAGCAGAGATCAGTTCCTCTGGAGAAAACAGTGGACTCTGTCATTATACCCTGCTGAGGTCACCACAGCAAATTGACACTGTTTGCCCAAAGCCAGAGCACTCTCCCAGAGCCTCTTTCTAGATTTCGTTGTATTTATTTCCACAACGGGCCTTATTCCTAGTTTCCTAATAATACAGGTGGGACCTCTCCTGCCTCAAATATATAAACAGAGATGAAACAAAAAAGAGAAAAGCAATTTTGCTTCTGTCAGGCAGAGGATTTTGTGCCAGCCCATCTACATTCCTATCATGGCTTACCTGAAGTTGATCTTGGTGGAGTCTCATAGGGCCAAAATGCACATCTGTTCCCACTGCCTAGAAAGAAGAACAGGGAGAATTTTAAGCAACTCTTTCTGGCACATGGGGAAAGAAAGGTAATTGTCGTTTCCTGCCAAAAGGTACCTCTGATTTACTCCCCCCACCACACACACACACACCTTGCACCTAATATGGCAATCATTTTGTGTCACAACATTTCAAGGCTACCCTTGGGCATTTATAGTCAGTGTAACAATGACAATGTGACAAATCAACAGACCAATCTCCAGGGCATTTCTTCCATCTGTCATTTTCTTGCCAAAAGCGAGAAGCATTAGTCATATGACCTTGCTTGACAGCCACCTGCACTGTCAGCATTACTTGCTGTTTTCGTTGTTCTTTAAGAAAATATCCCAATATTTGCAAGCCCCCATCCAAACACAGCAAACAAAGTGGCTGATTTACAGTTTAAAAGAGCACTTAAATCCTGTAGTGGTGGTGGATGCCTAGGAAGGCACTGTGACAGCTCTAAACACCAAAGGATCTGTTTGTTTGTTTGTTTGTTTGTAGCCCACCTTTCTCACTGAGACTCAAGGAGGATGGCAAAAATATTAACAAAATATTCTATCAGGAAGCATCAGAATCCAATAAACAGTGTGGTAGGACTATGATTATAGAAGTAGAAAATGATGCAAACAGATTTAAAGAACACACCTGTCTAAGGCATGACATATCATGAAGCAGAAAGGGGGTTACAAAGGCAGAAGGTAATGTTGTGAAAGCAAGGAGATACATTTGCAAAAAATATGGTGTTGGTCTACTTTCTTAGCTGGCTTTTCAATAAAGAAACTCATGAAGGATAAGTCTACCAATGGCTAAACGGAACCTCCACGTCCACAGGCAGTGTACCCCCCTGACCACTATGTGCTGGAAAAGAGGCTGTTGCCTTCATGTTCTATTCATGGGCTTCCCAGAAGCATCATCCCAGCCACTCCTGTAACCAAACTGATCTTGGTCTGATTCAACCAGGCACAGCTCTGACTCCTAAGATGCTAAGAGCACACCACTTACCAATGATGCTAAGGCACTAAGGCAAATCACTTACTCTGGAATCTGTTGCATTTTAATCTCACCCTTCCTCCAGAATGAGAGAGTCTATTCTCCAAGGTCATGTGCAGTGCCACGTCCACTGATTGCAGTGGGCTAAGACTGGAGTAGCTCTGCATGAGACTGGACTGTCAGCAGGGCTGCCAACTCTGGGTTGGGGGATTCCCAGAGATTTGGGGGCGGAGCCTGGGGATGGTGGAGTCTGGAGAGGGAGCTCAGCAGGGATGTGATGCCACAGAGTCCGCCCTCCAAAGCTGCCATTCTCTCCGGGGGGGAACTGATCCCTGGCATAATTTCGGGGGAATGCCAGACCCCACCTGGAGGTTGGCAACCATAACTGTCAGTGAACCTCGTGGCTGAGTGGGGATTCCCAGCTCTTTCTTCAGCACTCTGACCACCGCACAGCACTGCCTCTCAAACTATTTCTGTTGGTACCAAATACAAATATTCCTGTTGGTACCAAATAAACCCCTTAAGGGTTGGTCTTGCTGGGACTTAAAAGCTCTTTGGGGAAGTTGGGAAAGGGAACTGGCCATGCGAACTGCCTTATAGTCTCCCCGATCATGAGCCCTTTTGTGGAAGAAGAGACAAACCCTGTTGGTTTCAGTGATGGGTTGTCCCCATATCTGAAGGACTGTCTCTTTCCATAGACCCCTGTGAGCCAACTACAGTCTTCAGGTAGCCCATCTGTTGACTATCCCACCACTTTGGGTGGCCTGTCTGGCATTGATCAGAATTGGAAAATATTTGGCCCTGACTTGGATAGCCCAGGCAAGCCCGATCTTGTTAGATCTTGGGAGACCTCCAAAGAATACCAGGGCCGGGAGACAGAGGCAGGCTATCAAGCCACTTCTCTGAATATCCCCCATGCCCCAGTAGGAGTCACCAGAGGTCATCATGACTTCCAGGCATGGGTGTGCACACACACACATACACACACACTGCAAAAATATCAAAAAAGATGTCAGAATTGGAAACTATTTGGAAATATTTTAAAACTATTATTGTAAGCTGCCTGGAATCATGAAGAAAGGTGGGGTAAAAATGTTCTAATGAATTAATTAATGTATTAATTTTATTTATTTACATTACTTATAGTCAGCCTTTCAGGTGGATTCCAGAGCATGATACCGGCACACGAAACAGTCCAAATGCTTCATAAATACTAAGCAGCAGTAGAATAATGTATTAATCGGGCAGGACAGAGGTAACTGAAGGTACAAAGCATATAAAAGAACAATTCCCTTTTAATTGTGCAGCTAAGAATCTGTGTCCTCCCCCCAACCCCACGTCTGTCCTGAAATAGAATTATAGGAAGGTCATCTTGAACCAGGAGTTGAACTGGAGACTTTAAACAAACACGCAAGAACAGATTCTGATGACTATGAAAGTGGCATTTTTATGATGTTATTCTTCACAATAAAACCATACTTTATGATCAGATTTAATCTGCTGCAGTCCAGAATTTCTTCCAATGAGTAATTTTAAAGAGCCTGCAGCCTATCCCACACACCACATAAAGGCCACTGAAAATTACATGGTTTCTCCATCGCTCTTTGCTTGGAGCGCCGTCTGTAAGGCTCCTCGGATGCCCTTTCATTTATTACTTTGGAAATCACCCGTTTAATTTTACATTTAACTGAAGCCCCAAAAGAGAAATGGGCAGGGAGAACTAGAGCAGCGAAAGTCATGAGAAAAGTGGAAAGGGACAACTTCCAAGAGTGTATTTCAGGTAGGGATACTATATGCCCACTTCCTCTAACAATGCCCCCTCCTCCGACTTTGCCTCTTGGGCTGGCAAAAGAATCAGTGGGGAGCAGTCAAGGTGAAAGCCCAGACATGACATGCTGACATTATGTCCAGGTTTTTGCCTGGATGTGACATTGGCACATAGTGTGATGCCACATCCACCCCTTCCCCCCCCCCGTGGCTATAATGTTGGTTAATTTTATTGTAGAACTATATTCCAGGTAATACCCAAGGCAGTTTACAACAATAAAATCAACACAAATACAAAAAACACAAATACAATGGAAAAAAGTGTCCTAAAAGAAGTAATGTGGGCCACTGAAGCAGTAATAAAAGCCAACAGTAAAACCAGTGGTGATTTACAGTTGCTCAAATAATAAGCCATTAGGCTGATTATTCAACTTAGATGACTCAATTAGGTCCCCGCCACACGGCAGGAAAAACATTGGCCAAAGTGCAGCAAATCAGAACCGCACCAAAGTAGAGACGCTGCAGCGGGATCCCACGGATCCCCTGAGACGCGGCGCCATTGCTCCCCGGCACGATCAGATGCTGGGGAGGAAGCTACTGTCGGGAGGGGGAGCCTGCCGAACTGCGCATGTGTGAGCATGCGCAGTTCGGCCAGGCGCCGGGGATGCGCCAGCCGAAGGACGTGCCGGCGATCCCACGGCCGGCTTTGATGCGGCCTTCCCGGACGAACCACCATGGTAGGTGGTTCATTTTTGCTGCGGGGTTTTGGGCAGAAGGGCCGGATCGGGAACGGGCGCGCAATGCTTCCCAGATGTTGCGGTGGGATCGCGCCCGTTTGCTGCGGCCCCGATCCGTCCCTCTCCCGGCCCAAAACCTCTCGTGTGACCGGGGCCTTAAAAACCTTTTTTAATGCAATCTTAAACAGAGGTTCTTGTAAAAACTACAAAAGGCAGGCAACATCAATCTGGCCAAAATGGCAGTGGGTTTGTAAAAGTGCCCCAGTTAGGAGCACAAATGGTTGGAAACCAGGGCAGGCAGCCCCCTAGTTTGTCCACTGCACTGATCAAGTCGGGCAGCTGCCGGAACAATTGCTGGGCAGATGCCTTAGCTCCAAATTTGATCGGAACAGTAAGGCTAGGGTAGCTCTGAGTACCCACTCTGAGTACAGAAATTCCTGGAGATTTGGGGGGCAGAACCTGGGGATGGAGCTCAGCACTGAGATGTGTGATGCCACAAGAGTTCACCCTTTCCCCCAGGGGGACTGATCTCAGTAGTCTGGAGATCAGTCACATTGCTGGGAGGACTCCAGGATGCACCCAGAGGCTGATGACCCTAAGTGCTATGGGGGGGGGGGTCTAACTTTCTTCCCAGGTCCTCTTCTCCATCTAACTTCCTCCTTCCGCAAACAGCTATTGGGGGGGGGGGCACAGCATCAGGTGCGAAGATATAGCTACATATTTCCCTGCTGATCACCCCTACTGATGCCTTGGAGCTGGGAGAAAGCTTCTCTCACCTGCAAACAAACCAGTAGCAGCTATATATGGCCCCCGTCACATGGGCCGGATATCACGGGGGGGGGGGGGGGCGGGGCGGTTGGCCCCGGGG
>NW_015172046.1:48357-49933 GCF_001447785.1 Gekko japonicus | reverse complement strand
TCTCTCTCACACACACACACACACACACACACACACCACACACACACACACACACACAAATACCAGTTCCAGTCTCCCTGTATGGTTTACTAACAATAGAGATGGCCTTGCTGGTAAACTTACCCAAAGAAGCCTTGTCTGACCTCATGGCAGGGTCAATTTGCATACAAATGTAAGGCTGGCATAATAATAGAGGGGACAAAAACAGAGGGAGGAAATTTGGCCCCACTTTTCAAACCTAGCCTTTTCTGTAGCTACCTTTTCAAAAACCTATCAATTTTGTTCAGCCTCTCTTAGTTTCATGTTTAGCATTGAGTTCTGCCCCACCCTCCACGCATGGTTACTGCTTCCTTCCCAGCAAAGCTTTGAGATCTCTCCTAAGGACAGCCCTCAAGGCCATTTTGTAGACTAAAAATATATTTTCCACTGCAGAAAGATGGTCTTTGTTGATGTTCAGGATGTGAAATCTCTCTCTTTCTGTCTCTTATCGTAACTGCTTGACAGAGCAAAGCTGAGTTAGCCAATAACTTTGTGTGCAAGACTTGAAAACAAAGATGTACCCTGACCTAAATGATGTTAGCTTAACTGCAAAGCTTCAAAAAAAGATGGGGGACATAACTCAGTAACCAAACTGGCAAAGTCAGCAAAATGGCACAGAAGGATCTAATTGCTTAAGATGCCATTTTTACACAACGTTTCTTACAATAACCACACTTCTCAATTATGCTTTCTGAAATCTTCGTTTTGGTAGCCTCATGCTTACATCAGAAAGCCACAAATGTTTCCAAATTTTAAATTGTGTGGGTCCCCCTATCCCCACCAAAATGTGTATGTATCCATGCTTTTATTTAGTCTGAGGTCTGCAGTTCAACAGCTATTGGTCACATGCCCTTTTTTCTACTTACTGGGCCCAATCCACTGGGTGATGGCACTTGCCAGGGAAGACACCGCCAACACACAGACGCACGCACACTGTGATAGATGCCCTGCTGAGACTTGCATACCAGAGCTTCCCTGCTACCACCTTCAGAGCTTCCCTGCTACCACCTTCGGTCTTTCTCCCATTGTTCAGAGGGAGACTGCAGGCATGCAATCATTCCAAGAGGGCAACACCACTGCAGGTCGGTCTCCCCCTTGGGTCATGGTAGGGCACGGTGTAGTGGTCAGAGTGTCCGGAGACCCAAGTTCAAAACCCCACTCCTGCCATGGAAGCTGCTCACTGGGTGGCTTTGGGCCAGCCACACCCTCAGCCTAGCCTTCCTTGTAGGTTGGTGGTTGTAAGCAGGGGTCGTTTCGTAGAAAAAGAGCTAGGGGAACTCATTAGCATAACTCATTAGCATATGCCACACCCCCTGACATCACCAGAAGGGTGTCATAAGGCCACACCCCCTGACATCACCGGCAGTTAAGACTGTGGGATTTGTGACCTAGCAAAGCTGAATGCTGTCCACCCACCATGTATGGCGGCTTACTGGGAGGTCAAGACACTTCCTCTGCTGCCTGCCCGCAGAAGGGAGCCCCTTGGCTAGCCACAATGCATGGTGGGTGAGCTGTATTCGGCTTCACAGAGTCCAAG
>NW_015172046.1:7155-48319 GCF_001447785.1 Gekko japonicus | reverse complement strand
AGAGTGCTTGGAAGACACTAAATACAATCCCTAATAAATACTAAGTGGTCGTCTTATCCTCATCGTAACTGCTGTGTCTAGTAATAAAGTAAGTCATGAAAGTAGCACAATCAGACACACACACCCTGACAGGGTAGGAGCTTTTGCATAGGAGGACTCAGGGGTCGTTTCGTAGAAAAAGAGCTAGGGGAACTCATTAGCATAACTCATTAGCATATGCCGCACCCCCTGACATCACCAGAAGTGTGTCATAAGGCCACACACCCCGCCCCCAACGGTCCTGGCCGCCGCCGCCGGCCTTGCAGCTCCACTGCCGAGCCCCATGAGGGGCCCGGCGGTGGACCTGCAAGGCCGGCGGGAGTGCAAGGAAGCCCCGCGAAGGCCCTCCCTGGCCCCAGGCAGGCAGGGGTGGGGAGAGGCAGGGAGGAAGCAACTTACCCTCCCTCTTCTCCTGCCTCCTCCTGGCTGAATGAGGGCCAGAAGCGGGGTGGTCAGAAGCAGGGGGCGGGGCTTCGTCATGTGCCCCACGCGGGGGAACTGCGATCCCCCCCGAAATGACCTCTGGTTGTAAGGATGAAATGGAAATGGGGGGGAACAATGCTGTAAGCCACTTTGGGGTCTCACTGGGGAGAAAAGTGGGGCATAAATATCTAAATAGAAATAAATATGTATGGATTAGGCCGAGGGGAACAGAAAGCCAGAAATGGCTGTGAGAAAGTTCATGCTGCTCATCTTCAATTGCCAACAGTCATATGTGAACATAAACCTTCACCCTATGTAGTCCACGCTAAGCTTAACCTACATGTACCCGAGGCCACAGAATTCCGTCTCCTCACCCCAAGTTTCCAATAACTAGAAATAATGTATTCGTTAACTGGAAAACATTGGAAAAAACCTAAAATAGAAGGGGGCCAAGTGAGTGTGACTGATTGGAATCAAAGGGCAAATAAACTTGACGGTGACCTGGTATAACCCACAAAAGCACTTCAGGTTTCTTCTCTTGCCATGAGTCATCCTGCATAACTCAACCAGAGCAAAGCTTCAGGGGCGAATAGTTTTTACTAATGGTTTCTCTTCCCACAGAGTAAAGAGTTTTCAATAAGCCTGCTCGCAAGATGTTTGAGAAGGGCAGGACAACGTGGTGGGGAGGGGAGCACAGAAAAACCAGGCGCATCATCATGTTATGGGGGACAGAAGAAGAAGAGTTGGATCTATCCCCTGCCCTTCGCTTGGAGTCTCAGAGTGGCTTACAATCTCCTTCCCTTCCTCTCCCCACAGCAGACACCCTGGGAGGCAGGTGGGGCTGAAAGAGCTCTGAGAGAAACTGCTCTTGAGAGAACAGCTCTGAGAGATGTGACTCACTCAAGGTCACCCAGCTGGCTGCATGTGGAGGAGTGGGGAATCAAACCCAGGCTCCGGTCACACGGGCAGGAAAATGCGGGGGGGAAGTGTAGCTGTTAGCCCCGGGGCAAAATAACGCGCGGTTGCATGAGCAGACGTCTCCTGGAGGTCCCGTAAAGGTCCCGTGTGCCGATCACACAACCATGCGGCAAAGAAGCGGCTGAAATGGACTACATGTCCCAGAAGGGCACTCGGTGGGAGGAGAAGGGAGAAGGGAAGTGGCTCAGGGGTGGGGAAGAGGGAGCTTGAGTCCTGACAATGAAACCGAAAGGCAGGTCCCCTGGAAGGGGGGGGTCGTCGCTCTGGGCGACTCTGAGCTGCCTTCTGTGCGGCTCCTGGGGACGGTTGGACAAGCAGTCGCCTCTTCGCCTTCCTCCAGGGCAAATGTTTTTTCCCTGTACACTGAAGTATGTGCATGCTCCGTTGGGTGCTTGTGCACATCCATGGAGACTTTGGGGGGGGGGAAGCTTTTTGCGAGGGGACATGGACGGGCGCTGGATGCCACCGGAAACGCGATCAGACGCCCGCCCTTGCCCTGCGGTTTCTGGAAACTAGTACCTCCGAGGTACTAGTTTTTTGCCGCGCATATTCGGCAGGAAGCCTCGGGTGATCCACGGGAGCGCTACACTTCCCAGATGTGCCGGTGAGATCACGCCTGGAAAATCCGCCTATCTTCCGTCTCTGTAGCATGGCTAATGTTCCATGTGACCGCAGCCCCAGTTCTCCAGATTAGACTCCGCTGCTCTTAACCACTACCCCAAACTGGCTCTACATGATGTGGTAAAGATGTGGAACAGATCAGGAGGGTGGATGTACCAGCAACTAGAGAAAGGACTCCACCTTACACCAGAATCCTTTACAGTTGAAGATACAGGCCCAGGGGCTTCCAACATATACAGCAGCCCTCCTCTCCATCACCAGGACTGGAGGACCTAAGGGATGCTGGGAAAAGGTTCAGTCTGTGCGGCACCCTCCACATTGGGAGAGAATGTGGCTCAGTGGCAGGGCAGGTGTTTGCTTCCGAGGCAGATGATGTCAGATTCCATACCTGGCATCTCCAGTTAAACTCAGGTAGAAGGTGTTGGGAAAGACATTTGCCTACCCACTAGAGCAGAACACACTGAGCTAAGCAGACCGATGGTCTGCCTCAGTGTAAGGTAGCTTCAAAGGGGGATAACTACAGAAAATCTAGCCATGTATGAAGGGAAACCTCTTTACACAGGAGCCCAGTCCATGACAGAAAAGCCCACATTCCAGGCTTCTGTGATTTTGCCAGGTGTTGCCCCCGTGCATATGGTTCTGTGGCAAGAAAAGGCTGAATAAATTACAGAAATCTCTGTATGCATACTTCTTTCAGGGACGTGCCTTCATACAGGAGCAAGCACCTGACGGAGGGATTTGAATGAAGAGAGATGGGAAGGGGGATACCACAAACGCGGTTTTATTCATGCAGAACTTCAATCATAGCTAGGTGCAAAACATTTGTTTTTATGCAAAGAGTCAAATAGAACTATGCCTATCTATATCTATATGTATCAGCAGCTTAGTTTTCTTGTGGTTTCCTCCTGCATTCCCAACAAGACCTAGATTGAACCATCTAGTCCTCTAAACAGCTCTGCCTTCCTTCTTGCTCCTAAATAAAGAAAGGCTTAAAAGACATAGAAAACTGGGCCTTTTGTTCTCAGAAGTGTTTACCGTCATCGTTATCATGCACCCAGCAGTCCTCCAATTTTATGATAACCCTCCATGGTGTCAGTCAAAGTAACACACTTGCCCTGGCTTGTTGTCAAATAAACATCACTGCTCCGCATTAGCACAGAATAAACGGTTACAGTTCATGGGCTGGCTTCTCACCTCATTCACAATAATCCAGAGGAAGGCCATTGACACTTGATGGGTTTACAGCTTCTCTTGATATACAACTGGTATAAAGGAAGGCACAAACTGGTTCCTTGCTCTTGCCCCTTTGGCAATTTGGAGCCAATGGTAATCAGAAGCTGGAACAACAAGGGAACAAGGAGTCCCTGCAATGTTGCACCTCTTTTGCTTGCCAGATTAAAAGGACAAAGGTAAGAACTCCAGGAGAGCTAGGACTGAAGACTGTAAGCTGTTTGTTACAAACTGATCTCTGGGCACACCGGCAATTCTGCCGAGGAGCACACAAACCATTCCTCCAGACCCATGTCCTCAATCTACTTTCTTTCTTCTCTCTACACTAGACAAGATCAAAGAAAAGACCTATGATCTGTACAACGTTATTTCTTCTTAGCCCCCCCCCCATTTTTCAGGGGTATGGGAAACACCTAACCATTTCAAACAAATATATCTATGAATAGCTGGTCTATCCTGAGGCAGACAGCTGGTTAGGCTTGCCATCCCCCCCCGGGGGTGGTGGAGTTTGCCCACTTTAAAGCCCCTGATCCGCCAACCCGAATCCAGCTGGTGGGGGGAACCCCACCCCCAAAATGCCAGGATCACACCAACATGCCCAGTGCAATGACGTCACCCAGAGGTGACATCATCGCACCAGGCACATTGCTTGGGGGGGGGGGCATTCTAGCACTTGGCCTAAAAACTCTATGGTACCATAGAGCTTGTGGTCGAATGCTGGAGTGTCCCCCTGGCAATGCGCCTAGCACAATGATGTCACTTCCAGGTGATGTCATTGCGGTGCACATGTAGCACACGGGCGCCAGAAGATCCTGGAAAGGAAGTTCCATCCCTCCACCAGCAGAAGGTAGGCACCTGGCAACTCTACAGCTGGTCCATCCAATTTGGGATTGTCTATTTGGCAGCCAACCTCAGGCAGAGAAAGATCTATAGCAATACCTTAGATCCTTTGTTTGGAGATGCTGCGGACTGAGCCTAGGGCCTTCTGCATGTGATCCTTTGCCACAGAGCCACAGCACCTCGCACAACCAACCCCATTTTGCCAGGGACCGTCCCTGCCTTCTGGTCTCTACCCCTGGAATGTTGGACTCCACATCTGGCCTCTAGAGAATGCCTTTTAACATTTTTGTTAGCATGAGTACATCAGCAGCGACTGTTTCCTTATTTTCTGCTCTATTCAAAGAGAAAATATTGCGGAGTGAGATTGAATTACAATGACTCCACATTAAAGTATGAGCAGATTCACTGCCAAATAATGTATTTGATTAAAATATTAAGTTAACTGCTCTAGAAATCAGTCCTGATTAGGCTATTGCAGAATAAATGAATGCAGCATAAATGAATGATGGAGTGATTGAACAGTAAGCAGAGAAGAGCCTGTTGCAACATGTAATAATGTGATTGTCTGGGGCATTCAGGCAGTGATGCCTGATGTGAGAAAAAGGATGCTATGAGTGCAGCAGAATGCCCCCATCCCCATCTCTGAAAAGTTGGATGGCACAGCATTCCCTTCATGAAGTCAGCTTTCTTGGCCACCTTGAAAAGCCCTCGTACACTGAAGAATGGCCTATGAATCCACATTTTCCAACTTGCCCGATTTACCCGAGACTGCCTGTATTTTTGAGTGGCCACCCCTGCTCATTTTACTGTGCCTACTTAGCTGCTGTCTTTGCCTTTGGGGACACCTTGATAAAATGTTTAGTCCCATTTCCTAGAGTTATCCTGCTCCATGGTCAGCTTCCTCCCCAGGATCTCTAGACGTTAAACACTGAAATGGACGCATCACCTTTAGGGTCTGTACATACTTGTGAACGCTTAGTCACCATGAACTACACGGCCTGCCATTTCACACAGTGTAGCTGCCGAGGGATATGTTGACCAGTTCAGAATTCATTGATCTCTCCAAGTCTCCCTTTCGCCAAAAAGAACTATAACATACACACAGAGACATGGAATTTTTGATTGGTAGAAGACAACTGAATGCAGAGTAACACAAGGCTAAATCAACATACAGAGGGGGATGCAGCTCTTATGATCACCAACAAATAACAAGAAAGCGGCAATCGTGCAAATGCGCTTAAATTCTAACAACAGTGTACTTAAGTTTATTTGTTGTTGTTCAGTCGCACAATCGAGTCCAACTCTTCGCGACCCCATGGACCAGATCCCGCCAGGCCCTCCTGTCTTCCGCTGTCCTCTGAAGTTTGCTCAATTTCATGTTCGTTGCATCGATGACACTGTCTAACCATCTCATCCTTTGCCGTCCCCGTCTTCTTTGACCTTCAGTCTTTCCCAGCATCAGGGTCTTCTCCAGTGAGTGCTCCCTTCTCATTGGGTCGCCAAAGTATTTGAACTTCAGTTTCATTATCTGGCCTTCCAGGGAACAGTCAGGGTTGATTTCTTTTAGGATTGACTGATTTGATCTCCTTGCAGTCCAAGGGACTCTCAAGAGTCTTCTCCAGCACCATAGTTCAAAAGAATCTATTCTTCGGCGTTCGGCCTTCCTTATAGTCCAACTCTCGCAGCCATACATGACTACTGGGAATACCATTGCTTTGACCATGCGGACTTTTGTTGGCAGGGTAATGTCTCTACTTTTTATCATGCTGTTTAGGTTCGCCATCACTTTCCTCCCAAGGAGCAGGCGTCTTTTAATTTCATGGCTGCAGTCACAGTCTGCGGTGATCTGGGATCCCAGGAACGTGAAGTCTGTCACTACTTCCACGACTTGCCCTTCTATTTGCCAAGGAGTGATGGGGCCGGATGCCATGATCTTAGTTTTTTTGATGTTGAGCTTCAAGCCCACTTTTGCGCTCTCCTCTTTGACCCTGAGCAAGAGGCTCTTTAGGTCCTCTTCACTTTCTGCCATTAGAGTGGTATCGTCTGCATATCTGAGGTTGTTGATCTTTTCCCCAGCAATCTTAATTCCCGCTTGTGATTCATCCAGGCCAGCATTTCGCATGATGTACTCTGCATATATATTAAATAAGCAAGGTGACAATATACATCCTTGTCGTACTCCTTTTCCTACCCCTGGCATGTTTATACAGTAATGTATAAACTTAAGTTTATACAGTAATGCAAAATGACAAAATACAACAATATACAATATCTGTAATATTCCAATCCTAGATGTTCAATTCCAGAAGTTGACGAGATTCTCCATTTCGTGAGAACTTTCTCCAAACATTAAATTCCTTTTATTATCACACATTTTAATTTGTATTTTTATAAAAGGAATTTAATGTTTGGAGAAAGTTCTCACGAAATGGAGAATCTCGTCAACTTCTGGAATTGAACATCTAGGATTGGAATATTACAGATATTGTATATTGTTGTATTTTGTAATTTTGCATTACTGTATAAATTTAAGTACACTGTTGTTAGAATATAAGCGCATTTGCACGATTGCAGCTTTCTTGTTATTTGTAAGTAACACAAGGCAGCATACAGAAAGCATAGAACTGAGAAAAAAAGCTAAATCCAGAAAGAAAAAAATACCTACAATGCACACCCAATTAACCAGGCTAGCTTGATCTCATCAAATCCCAGAAACTAAGCAGGGTCAGCTATGATTAGTACTTCGATGAGACACCACTGAGGAAGTCCAGGGTCTTCTGTGGGCAAACTTCTGTGTGCCTCTCACCTTGAAAACGCTTTTGGTTTTCAATAAGTTGGCTGCAAGATGATAGCACTTTCTAGTAAATATATTAAAGGTAAAGGTTTCCCTTGCTCGAAAGCCAGCTGAATCCAACTCTAGGGGGCGGTGCTCATCTCCGTTTCCAAGCCAAAGAGCCAGTGCTGTCCAAAGATGTTTCCGTGGTCGTGTGGCCGGCATGACTAGACGCTGAGGTGCTCAGAACACTGTTACCTTCCCACTGTAGCGGTACCTATTTATCTACTTGCAATTTATTGCTTTCGAACTGCTAGGTTGGCAGGAGCTGGGGCCATAGACGGGAGCTCACTCCGTCATGCAGCACTAGGGTCTCAAACTGCCGAACTACAGACCTTCCAGTCTACAGCTTCAGCGTCTTAACCTCTGAGCCACCGCGGCCCCAGAGGAAATATATTAACAACCTACAAATACACAGCCCAAACCTATACATTCCATGGAGATTTACATGCAAGCCTATTGTGAGTGTGTGTGTATAATGTGCACTTGTACACTAGTATATTTAGTAGGATGTCTATAATGATGCATTAAATATTGACTTGTATATAATATATGGTGGGAGTAGAAACATCGGCCGTACGTAAATATGGTGGGGACTCAGCTCTTAGGTAGTGATCCTTGGCCTGAGAAAAACAGGTTGCTTACCTGTAACTGGTGATCTTCGAGTGGTCATCTGTGTATTCACACCCATGGGATCTAGTGCGCATGCGCTGGATCAATCGGCATTGTAGCAAGCTCTTAACGGATTTTCACGCCCAGACCTTGGGTATGCGCAGGAACCCCACCGCGTATGCCCAGAGGGGTGGGCGCGGACATCCTGCCAGTTCTTTCAAACCGCCGTGAATCAACCCCTATGAAAAATGTAGAAGCTGACAGCACCGGGGAAGGAGGGCAGGTGGTGTGAATGCACAGATGACCACTCGAAGATCACCAGTTACAGGTAAGCAACCTGTTTATCTTCAACGTGGTCTCTGTGCTTCACACCCATGGGAGATTAGCGAGCAGTGGCCTACCTGGAGGAGGGTGCTGGCAGGTCCTTACTGCGTAGCCGAAGATAAGATGTGACGTCCCATGTTGGTACTAGAGTTCTTTTGGACGTCTAGGGCGTAGTGCCTTATGAAGGTGTTAGGCGTGGCCCACGTAGTGGCTTTGCAAATGTCCGTCAGGAGAACTCCCTGGAGGAAGGCAGTGGAAGCTGCAACAGCTCGGGTTGAATGGGCCCTGATAGGGCCAGGCAATGGCTGTTTGGCAATCAGGTAGCAGAGGTGGATGAGACCCGCAATCCACTTTGAGAGGCGCTGAGCCGTGATGCGAGTCCCCAGCCTTGCTGGTGCGTACGAGACGAACAGTTGGGAGTCACGTCTTGCTGGGCAGATTCTGTTCAGATAGAACAGGAGCGCATGTTTCACATCCAAGGTGTGTAACAGTCTGTCCTCTGAGGATGTAGGAGCCGGGAAGAAATCCAGGAGGAAGACCTCTCCCTGTAGATGGAATTCTGACACTACAGGCTATCAACTTCATCCATGGCACGTCGTGGTACAGAAGAGGGGAGTCGGACAGGAAGAGGAGGTCCTGTGCCGGAGAAAATTGATGGTAGACCCCTGCTGACAATTCGAGGATGGTCGAGAATCATGGTTGCCTCGGCCACCACGGGGTTATCAAGATGCAGTTCGCTCCATCGCTGATGATTTTGTGAACTACTCTCAGAAGCAGGTGTAGTGGAGGGAAGAGGTAGAGAAGTTCCTGGGACCACAGATAGAGGAGACCATCCCCTAGAGACTGTGGGTACCTGCCGCCTCGGCTGCAGAACAGAGGACAATTTTTGTTGGCTCTGGTGGCAAAAATATCAACTTCGGGAACTCCCCACCTGTGGAAGAGAGGGAGGAGGTAAGTTGGGTTCATCTCCCACTCGTGAAGGCTGAGTCCTGCTCGACTCAGATGGTCTGCCTGCACATTCATGTGACCTGGGATATGCATGGCTACCAGGAAAATGTTGTGGGCAATGCAAAGGTTCCACAACTGGATGGCAAGGTTGCAGAGGCGTAAGGAGACAGTGCCTCCTTGCTTGTTGACATAACTGAGTGCAGTAGTGTTGTCCATGAGGACCATAACACATTTCCCCTCGATCAGAGGTAGGAAGCTGGTGACAGCGAACTGTATTGCAAGCAGTTCCAGGAAGTTTATGTGCCATTTTTGTTCGTGAGTGTTCCGCTTGCCTCTGACACAAAGACCCATCGTGTGAGCACCCCAGCCCAACAGGGAGGCATCTGTGATTAGGGTGATTTGGGGTGATGGACGATGGAAAGGCGCTCCCTGGAAGAGATTGGAAGGGACAGTCCACCAAAGTAAAGAGTCTCGTAGGTTGGGAGGAGGGGTTAGGACGGTGGTATGTGCGTTTTCTGTTGGGTCGTACTTACGGATAAACCACAGTTGTAGGCGACACATTCTTAATCTGGCAAAGACCAGGACCGACGTAGTTGCGGCCATAAGGCCGAGTAGCCTCTGTATTTGGAAAGCCGTGACTGAAGGCTGGGTACGGACGACATTGGCTAGGTAAATGATGTCTGCCGCTCTGTCTTGTGGCAAGTAAGCCATGCAATTGTTGGAATCTAGTAGGGCACTGATGTACTGTATTTTCTGAACCAGTTGAAGTTGAGACTTTTCCCGATTGACTTGTAGGTCCAGGTTCTCCAGGAGTGCCAGTGTCTCGATGATGTTTGAGACCAGGGCGTCCTTGGAGGATGCTACCAAGAGCCAGTCATCGATGTATGGGTAGATGGAGATACCCCTGAGACGGAGGAAGGCCGCAACCACAATCATAGTCTTTGTGAAGACTCTTGGGGCGCTTGAAAGGCCGAATGGAAGGGCTGCATATTGGTAATGCTGACGACCAATTGCAAAGCGTAGATATTGGTGGTGGGAGGGGTGGATAGTGAGGTGGAAGTACGCGTCTTGGAGGTTGAGGGTGGCCAGAAAGGAACTGGCGGGATGTCCACGCCCACCCCTCTGGGCATGCGTGGTGGGGTTCCTGTGCATGACCGAGGTCTGGGCGCGAAAATCCGTTAAGAGCTTGCTACAATGCCGATCGATCCAGCGCATGCGCACTAGATCCCATGGGTGTGAAGCACAGAGACCATGTCGAAGATCTGGGGTGGTGCACAAGGAATTTCCGGTTTTTGTCTGAAATGCTGATAGTCATGGAGGCTAAAAAGTTGACACGTATAGGGGTTTAGCCCAGGTGGCTGCAACCGGGCTGGTTGAGGATGATGACTGCAGGCTGGGAAATGCTTGGAGATTTGGAAGTGGAGCCTGGGGGGTTGGGTTGCCAGTCCCCAGGTAGTGGCTGGAGATCTATCAGAATTACAGTTGGTCTCCAGGTGACAGAGATCAGTTCCCCTGGAGACCATGGCTGCTTTGGAAGGTGGACTCGGTGGCATCATGCCTCATTGAAGTCCCTTCCTTCCCCAAAACCTGCTCTCTCCAGCCTCTTCCCCCAATTCTCCAGGTATTTCCCAACCCAGAGCTGGCAACCCTATGGAGGGCAGGGTTTGGAGAGGAACCTCGGCAGGGTATGATGCCATAGAATCCACCCACCAGAGCAGCCTTTTCCCCACATAAACTGACCTCTGTAGTCTGGAGACGGCTGTCATTCTGCGAGATCTCCAGGCCCCACCTGGATGTTGGCAGCCCTAATGGTGGCTTGTACAGCATCATCACCATAGACAGGTTTTTCCTCCTACATGCAAAATTGTATTATCATAAGTGAACCACCAAATATTAAAATCTATGGCTGTCACAGTAGCATACTTGCTTCTTCAATAAGCCTCTCTGTTAGCTCTGACCAGGAAAAAAAATGCCAGGAATGGCCTCTTTATAGTGTTGCTACACAAAGTGCTCCTGCTTTAGTCCATCGGCTTCTGCAGTGATCCTATCTGAAGGAGAAAAGGAAACCTGGCGCAAAAATAGCACACCAGTAGGCCGCCCCGAGCTGTATATTGGATGGGGCGGGATATAAATCCCAAAAATAATAAATAAATAAATATTTTAAAAGTTGCTAGGGAGCCAGACAGATGCTTGCAGTGGTTTGGTTATGGGTTTTTAAAGTCATTTGTTCTATATTAGAAAGCTGTCCTTGTCTAGAGGGCATACAATGACTTCCACGTAGACATGCGTGCACAGAGCAGGCCTGGTTTTTCAAGGCTGCAGCATAACTGTAACACTTTCTGCAGTCAGCGGTGACGCAAGGACCCTCCGCATTTGTGAAAATCACATCAACGGCATGTAAAAGAGAGAACTTGGATTATAGTATTCTGGCTGATGTCTCCTCCAAACTGAGGCAACTGAAGGGCAAAGAGGAATCAGCGGCTAGGCAAAAGGGGATAGTTTTCTCTCTAAGGGAAGATACAGTGCAATCCTAAAAATAATGACAACGTTTTAAGTCAATGGGCTTAGAAGGATATAGCTCTGCTTAGAATGGCACTAACAGTGATAGTATCTCAGCTGGTTTGCAATTTCTCTCCTAGTTCCACAAGGTTGAGTGAAAGAGGCTTGACTTCTTTTCAGTTTCAGAACTGTCAAGACCTAGCCCAAATATTTCACTGACCACAAGCAGCAGCACCTCAAGTTTCCCTTACTATGTCACATTTGGGGGTTCAGCTTTTGGTTCATGTGCATCTTGGAGAATGTGGTCTGGGGCCACAGGGTGCAAACCAGGAAGGAACCCTGAGGGGCAGGGACCAGCTCCCCGCTCCACCAAGCAAGCTGTCATGGTCAGACGTTTGCCGTGACAGCCCCGAACCCCTCATGGTTCCAGAACCCAGGTCACACTGGAGGGCCAGTCTGGGTGCAAAGACTTGCAGGCCTGCTGATTTCCTTCAGACCAAGCAACTGGCCACCAGGGAGCCCCCCCCCCCCCCCCCCCCCCCCGCTCAGTTCTTTCTGTGTGTGCCTTCTGTCTCCCAGGCAGCCCACTTGATTTCTGACACCTCTGCCTTAAGATCAAAATTCCTATTTCACCACTGTTTCCTTCGGTCTAAAGGTTATGATTCATTATGCCGAACCTTCACCAAAATCCAGTAAAGATGCTATTTGCATGAATTAAGAATCAAGAAGAGTTGTGAGACATATAGATATTTCTCTCGGTCAGAGTCTCAGTATTGTGGATAACAGAAACTTATTTTTTTAAGGCTGTGGCGTTTCTGATGTGTTATTGCTAAGAGTGAAGGAAAAATAAAATGTTAAAGATGGCCTTTTAAAGAGCAAGCTGTAGGCCTGGGTTATTGTAAATTCTCTCACACTCCCCTTCAGTATCTAAAACCAGAATGTTGAAATCAAAAAGCCTAGCTGTTAGCGTGAATGGATGCATTAAACAGCAAATGCCTCTTCTTTATAAACAAACCGATCCTTAGCCATCACATTATCCTCCTCACACGAAGAGTTAGACTTAACTATGGAAACTGAGCTCTCTGAAGATTTGCTTTCCCTCGAGAGTTCTCATTCTGAATAAACAAGCCATGTGCGAGGAAATGTTTCATACAACAAGCCTCCTGGCAACAGTCCGATTTAGTAAATAAACTTTGCCAAAAGATGTGGAAGGAGTCTTCTAACACGTATCAAGTCACACGTTGGACTTATCCATGCAAAAATGTTTCCATGAAATGGATTTGCTTGCTTTCCCACCACAATCTGTAGTGCCAGGAAGCATGTCCTTGCTTGAGTACCAAGCTAGGCTGCTAGCCTGGTGCCAGCAAATGTTGGGAGCTTTTTGGGTGGTGGAGCCCTTGAAAACCAGTACTGCTGACTCCACAACATCACTTCTGGGTAAAAAAAACCCCAAACCCGGAAGTGACATCACACCACCACCACTCCCATGATTCTCTAGCAATTTCACAAATCTCTATGGTAAAAAACCACAGAGATCAAGGGATTCCTATCATGTTGTGGGATGTGTGTGACGGATTTCTGGGTTTTTACCCAGAACTGACGCTGCAGCATTGGCAAAGCTGTCCTCCCCCTCCCCTTTTCCTCCTGCTGCCCAGAGATAAAAAGGAGTCAGGATTACCATCTGCCACCTTTTAAGTGGTAACCCCACTAACCAAGCATATGTTCTGCTGGGATGGAGGCATCCTCTGTATCACAAGGAAGTGGTACTTTGCTATAGAGCACTTTACAGACTGGGCCCAGATTACGTCTCTAATCATCTATCAGACACAGTCTCTATTAAGCACTGGAGCACCCTCCTTGCCTATATATTACCTTGGCCTTTAAGATCAAATATCAGGCGACCTTTTGCTCTTGCCCTCATCTATTTGGCTGGTGGCGACTCCAGACAGGCCCCTCTCTGTAGTGCACCCAAATCTGCAGGAACAATTGCTACCTGACATTTTCCAGATTCAGGATTCTGACCCTTTAAAACGAGATTTGAAGATTTGTTTTTGTTGCCTTGAAGGCTTCTTATTCTTAATGCCCCTCTTGGCTTTTAGTTTATTCTTTTGGCAGCTGTGTAGTTAGTCTCTTTCCCCCTTGATATTGCTGTGGTGTTGTATTGTTATTTTTAATTTTTGCTCCCTGTCTTGAGAATTCCGTCAAAGCAGGCTCAGGGTAGCTACTGTACTGGCAGGCATGGTAGATGTTAAATAAATTTACACGAAGGACTGCCTCCTCCTGTGCTATCCAACTTGCCAGTTAAGATCCTCCTCCCAAGCCCTGTTTGCAGAAGTAAAACAGGTGGCAGACAGAGACGGGGCTTTTCCAGTAGTGGCACCTCGCCTGGGGAATCTGGCTGCCTTCAGGCTTACATGACAGCTAGCATGCTCCCCAGCTGAAATATTTCTTTTTATTTGGGCTTTTGACTGGGGTTTTTACAATCTGCTTCTGGTCTGAAGATGGCAATGAGGATTGTTTAAACTGCCTGATGGGTTATGCTCTGGGTTTTCATGTGCTTTTACGCTTCTGGATTTTTATGTGTTTTTATGCTCCTGGATTTTAGTTGCTGGTTTTTAATGGCTGACAATTCTAATGATTCTATATTCTATAATTTTATCTTTTAAGTTCTGAGCCACCTCGAGCAGGTCTCCAAGGAGGCAGTTTATAAATGTTCTCAATAACTTTTAAAGAGTGTTTACCTGTGGCACATGCTATGACAGTGACACATTATCATCTGAAGGTGTTCTTACAGTCTACTTATCATGCTCAGAGAATGCCTCAAGCTCCAGTCCAAAGCTTCATAAGCATTTTGCCAAGCCGCATACAGGTATTCTTCTTTACTGATCTGAAGGGGAGGGGGAACAGCCAGACAGACATATGGAGGATATTCTCATAGAATCATCTGGAAATCAAAGGCCATCAGGACAGCGTAGAACACGGGAAAGAACTGCAAGAAGACTGGAGCTTCCAATGGATTTTGCTGTAAAACCTGGTATGCAGGACTGAACCATTCCAAAACCAGTATGTAAATATTGACTGATAAATGCACAAAATACTGATGAAGGAACAGCAGTGATGGAGAGAACACACTCTGAGAAACAGAGTGGAGACACTTGGGTCTAAACAATGCTTTTATCTCCACACACTATTCCTGAGAGATTTGCCTCCAAAATGTTAGTGTCTTCTTCATAAAGAAACTGTCTGGCAGCCTGAACACAAGGGAATGCAGAAAAAAGAAAATGTTTTTGCTTTTTTTTTTTTAAGCCACAACAGAGTGATAAATAGAATTCTTCAGTGGCACAAAAATTAGACCTAATTTTAGAGGACAAAGACATCATATTTCCTGCTGTTTGTAAACACTAGGCCAGGCCCAATTTGTCTTAGGACCCTTTGGGGTAGATTGCCAGCCTTCCAATTTATTTAGTTGTGTTATTCATAGTTCACTTTCCTCACTGAAATGCCAAGTGGATTACACATTGTAAGTTAAAGCAAGCAATAGAAAAATAATAAGCAATGTAATAGGACTGGGATTGCAGACAATAAGCAATGTAATAAGCCATGTAACAGGACAGGGATTGCAGATATCTAAAACAAAACAAAAACCTGAACAAAGCCTAAGTATTAAACATGGCACATTAAACACGACATACGTATTAAACATGACAAGCAGTAAATAGGATTATATAAGTAGAGACACAATACACTGAAAACAAGATAATGCATACAGCAACAGATAACACATATCATACAAAGGAGTAAAGTCCACAGGCCCATACCCTACCTTGAAACATCTCCTGAACCATGCTGTCATAATATAGCCCTATTACCATTATAAAAATGCCCTTCTGAACAATGCTTCTGTACACAGACTGCAGAATGCCAGAAACGTGGGAGGAGCCTTCCTGCCATTCCACACTGGGGGGGATGGTACTACAGTGAACTCACATGTACAAGCAGTTGCCCATTTATTTCATTTCTCTACGGCTTTTCCTTATTGGTCAAAGTCAAATAGAACAAGCAAACTGAAGCCAACTAGAAACCTGACATATTAAAACATTAGCACAATTAAACACCATTAAAACCAAGACGGGGGGGGGGGGGAGCATGCTTAAACTCTACACCCTTCTGCTGCCACCTAAATTACATAAGAGAAAAGGCATCCCTTGCTTCAGCTTGCAGCCCTGTTCAATAAGGACGGAGCCGCCATAGAAAACATTCTATAACTTGATGTGCTTAGGACATTACAGAACACAGCCCATACCTGCCAATCAGTTTGGGGCAAATGTTAGAGCGGTGATGTCACTTCTGGGTCATGCTGGAAGTGATGTCATCTCATTGCCAGCAACCCCCACCCCCATTTTCTCTCCACCAGCCCAACAAGTGGCAACAAGGGAACAGAACCCCCAACAGTAGGTCTCCTGCTAATCCGAGAAACCTGGCAGCCCCACCTAACGAAGGCTGCAAACCTGAGGGTAGAACCTCTGCCTTTCTTTTGTTTTTCATACAGTACCTTGTTCCCCTTAATTGAATAATTACACACATCTAATCTCTTCTGTATTATAAGAAACTACATTTTATAAACAATATGGACAAGGGGTACGCATGCAGTGGAAGACTATCTGAGTCTCAGCTATTACAATGAGCACAATAGAAGGAAAGAGTTTCCTTGTCAGCATTTGTTGTTGTCTGTTTTGTTAGAACAACCCAGGCACAAGCAAAAGGGATGGAGGTGGGCCCTTCTAAGCTCATGGCATGCCTGAGGACACTCTCGAGGGAACACGGGTCTGCAAACAACAGCCCTTGATTTCCTGTCCCAGACACTATTGACACAAAGATAAGGTTCACATGTCACCTAAGGCTTGGGACCCTAAAAATTCAATTCTTGAGGGACTTTCTGCACAATTGACAGCAATACTTCTGGCGCACTGCAAAAGCCAGGTGCCATGCAGTAGCTAAGTGTGCAAACCGCACTTCTCAACTCAACTATGAACTCAGTTGGTGGCCTTAAGTAAGCTCCATATCCTCTCAGCTGAGACTTCTGGGATAATGATACCATCCTCCATTAAAGGGTTGTTATGAGGATCACTAAAATATATGTGGGGTGCTCTGAACATTCTAAGCCACTATAGAAACACGACATTTTAGCAATACCCAGGCAAACAAGGAAATAAACAGCATTGCACTTGTAAGAACTACTGTTTATTGAGTGGTCATCCACTCAGTCATGCATGACAATTATGCATGGGCAGACAAGCCACAAAAGTGACCAGAGCAAGGCACATCCCTCCAGCCTCAACTGTTTCCCCCCACCTTTGGGTCACATGAAGAAAGAGGGGCATGGCCTTGACTTCCCAGCAATGATCTTAGGAGAGAGCACAATAGGGCTTGGAGAAGGGAAGTGTGAATGCCCAGATGACGCTGTGAGCATCAGTTACAGGTATGCGCAACCCTGTTTACATCATTGTGGTCTCTGTCTACAGTCCCACAAGAGAAATCAGCAAGCTCACTTACCAAGCAGATAGCAGGCGTGGCCTCACATGTGAATAGTCAGGGCTATTTTTGGGCAGGAACGCACAGGAACGGAGTTCCGGCTGGCTCCTGAGTTGGCCACGTCCAGCAGGAACTCATTAGCATAATAGGCCACACCCAATAGCAGAAACTCATTAGGATTGGCTACATTAGGGGTGTGTGGCCTAACATGCAAAGGAGTTCCTGCTACGAAAAAAGCCCTGGGTTTTGACAATAAACAAGGTAAACAGAATAAGAAGGGAAAGGTGGGTGTGGCTGGATGACCACACTTTTGGTAACATGGGGGTGTGGCCTAATGTGCTAATGAGCAGTGGTCAGGGTGTGGCCTAATATGCTAATGGGCTTTGCTGTTGGGTGTGGCCTATTATGCTAATGAGTTCCTGCTGGGCTTTTTCTACAAAAAGAGCCCTGTGAATAGTAAAATGTAATACTGACATACCCATTTCTGTTTCTTTCTGGGTAATGCCAAGTTTCCAGGAAAATTAGAATCAGACAATTTTCCAATTGAAATAAATAATTTAAATAATGGTCAGAAGATTTAAAGAATGTTAGCTAAAGAAGGCAAAGTGTGCAGGCCTAGACCACGGGCAAGCCCTGGGGGTTGTCCATAGTTTCTATCCCACATTTAGCTCATCTAACATGATCGATCTGGAGCCAAACAGCCCTGGCAGCTAGAGACAGTTGTTTAAATTTATATATGTGGGGTGGAAATTTTTCCATGGGAAAATACAGCATTGGAAAATCTGGGAAATTTTCTCTTTGGAAAAAATTTCTCACCCCACATCAGTGGTGTTGACTTTCCCAGAGTAGTGATAGATAGTTGTGGAGGCCAAAAAACAACAACAACCCATGTCAGAGCATTGCATGTATTCTTTACTGAACTCACTTGGGAAGCACAGCTACGGGTTCCTGAGCACTGCCTGACCTCAGTTCTAGGTCAGAGTTATATGGGAAACTATTTGAACACAGCAAAAAACTATTCCCCCTCCCAAATTTGCTCAACCCAGGATCAGTTTAGCAAGACTGGGTAAAATCAGCTATGTGGAATTTAATCAGAAAAAGGTGCAGATGGAACAACGAAGGACTCTGCTCTCAAGTCATCAACACTCCAATGAAGACTGATTAGGGTATTATATAATCAGTGACCACATGACGGATATGAAAATCGCTCCCACTGCTACATCTCTGCTGACACGTGTTTCTCGTCTGGGTCAGATCCATGTGCTACGCAGTCCATTTCAGGATAGGTATCCAACTATCCCTGAGCCACCATACATGTCAGTGCCTGACATTTTAATATTAAGTGGGGATGCCGACCCATAAGTGACACTCATGTGTGCAATGATAACACATCACTCGAATCGCTACAGAACAACAATTGGTCTCAGGATGATGCAGCAACCTTCTAGAAGCTGGGTCTGGTCTGTCCTAGGATGTGAGAACTCCTGGGAAATCTACGATCACCACCATGAGTTCCAGGAGGGAATATTAAATAGTACATAAGACCGTATCTGTAAAGGACAGAGGTGAGAGACCAAAGAACACTTAGCAAGATTACTGCTGAAAACAGAGCATCAGAATCAAAGCCTCCTCCAAAGACCGCCAGCTCAATTAATTTGCTGAGATCTGATTAAACTCTTTCCTACCACTTTGGCAGATAGGATATACTTTCACCCCCTCCGCTATGAAATAAGTCATTACATACGTTACTATAGCGACTCAAACGGGGGAGGGGGCTGGAAAAGTGTTTTGTCTACAAAGGGCTTTTATCAGCTATGGGAAATTTCTTTGGTTCTGTTTCATGACTTTGTGCGTTTTGTTCAGCCTGGGCAACTGTTCTTCCCACAGTCATGTTTATGCAGTTAGCTATTTTGCTGCTGGCAGGATCTGTCCTTCCCTTTTAAAAGACCAAACAAACAGCCTATTGCTTGAGTGGTCTTCCACTTTCTTTCTCCAGTGCTACATTGCTGCAGTCAGATATTTTGACTAACTCCTGGTATAAGCCGCATGTATGGTCTACAGCTGTTCTGGAAGAACAGATGTGTGCAGGAGCAAACAGAGATTGGAGATGTAGATATTCTCTACATATGATTTCAATGTTGGTCTGTCTCTCTCCATTTAATTACAGACACCAGCATGGATTCTTCCAGCACAATCTGCAGTTGAAAACATGCAAAGGCCTTGATCTGGCAAGCAACTTTGAAACGGGGGAGGGGGCCCTGGGGGTGGTTTCCGGTCTTTTTCAGTTCACCAGAACTCTCCCCAGCCATAGTCAGATGAAACAACTATTTGTGGTTTGCTGCAAATACGGAAATGTGAGCCTCGGGATTCTCTGAGACTAATTCATGCAAGAGTAAACTTTGCTTTCCCATCTGAACCGTGACAACAGCTCATGACAAAACTTACATCGTGAGTTTGCAATCCGTCCCCATTGTTAGAGAAGTGATGTGAAACTTCTGCCTGTGGTATTTCATCTTGTGGTGGCTCAGTCATTGTTTGATATTGTGCACATTCAGCAACAGGCATACATGTGTGAATCAAACCACCATGACATTAAGTGATGTCAAGTGAAATACTTGCGTATCTGAATCATAGTGGTGGGCCTGAGGGTGGGGAGATAACAACATTCTGACAGAAAAGTACATAGTTTTCCTGAATGTTGCAAAATGTTCACAAGTCCCTGGCTGGACAGAACCCATCAGTTAGCACACAATTATATAGCCTTTGGGGCATTCTATACATATGTTTCTTTTTAAATAATTTTTATTAGCTATTAATTTGTTTAAGCTTTGAGGATTTTATTGTGCGTTGTGTTTAAAGCATTATGTGATAACTAATTGAAAATATTTTCCATAGGCCCCAAATCTGTCAAGAAGTAGGTGTTTGGGACTGTTTCTTTATGAAACAGAGAAACGCCAGGAAAAGATGACATGAAGTTTAAAACAAAACCATATGACACACCATGGATTATAAAAGAAAAGAAAGCAATGTCTCTATTCAGTGTCAAAAGCTGTCTATTTAATCCTGTGGCAAGCAAACAACTAATACTTCACTGCTTATTACCTACTTTCTTTAACTAACTATACCATGTTTAACCACACACATCCTGTCTTCTCAAAGCATCCGGCCCTGTGGACCTCCATGCCTTAGATGAAAAGGGGAGCACCTCCCCCCGCCCCCAAATACACAGGATGTCTGATGACATTATCAAACAAGCAGACAACAGCATGGGACAATACTAAGCCGTCAGCGGATTCCTAATGGCAACATACCAACGGTCAGGAACTGGGGAATTGTGGGGCGTGCACTGTGTTTTGTATGGGTTCATCTGAACATGATACAAAAAACTGATTCTCTCTCAATGCAAACTCTACTAAAACACAGCAAAAACCAGCCATTTAAACACAAAGATGCCTAAGCTCATCCAAAAAGCATCCACTGAAAGGATAGTAAATAGACTCTTTCACTGTTCCGTCTAACACTGAGCCGACAGCGTCTTCTGGACAGTTTCAACGCACAGCCAAAGTAGAATCAATCACTTTTATTCAGTTTTTCACATGCATTTATAAAAGGTCGTTACTCACATCTTTGTGATTTAATTCCTTTCACTGGCTCATGTGGTGAAAAGGATGGTCATCCCCACTCCTTGCCGGTATAGAGAACAAAGACTACAGGAAGAGAGTTGTAATTCGAACCCTCCCGCGCCTCTGTGTGCCGGATGTGGTGGGGTGTCTAACTAAAGACTTCAATTCCCAGGAACCACTGCTCTTAAAGCTATCTGCCAGTTCTGCTTAACTACAGTCTCAAACGCTGGCTGGAACAGCACACTCCCCACCTGGAATCCTACGGGTTGCCACTCTTTCACCATCCATGTATGTATGGGAGACAGGGTTCCCAAACTTCAGATGGGGCCTGGAGATCTCCCGGAATCCGATCTCCAGACTACAGTGATTGGTTCCACTGGAGAGCATGACTGCTTTGAAAGGGGGCATTAGACCATACAGAGGTCCCTCTCCTTCCCAAATTCCACCCTTCCCAGGCTCCAACCCCGTATTTCCAGGAATTTTCCAACCTGGAGTTGGCAACCCTAGCTGGGTGAGTGCAATTCAGGACTTTAAAGGAGACTGCCAGCACTTGGGACTCTGCACAGAAACAAAACTGGCTGCCGCTAGAGGCGGCACAACATTTCAGCCACATTTTGAGCCAGTGCCTGTTTCCAGAGTCTCCTGTGGCTTCAATCCCATCCCACCCTTTCTTGGGAGCAAATCCCACTGACCTGGAGCTGGAAAAACATGGATGGCGTTGCATATTAAGAGTCAATATTCAAAGTTAAGAGATCAATCTTCTAACCATTTGGACATCTGAAGGGGGGGGGGATTACTCTTGCAAGGAAACAAATACACACACACACCCAAGCCCTCCATTTTCCTAAAATGTATCTATAGAATCCACACTGGAGCTTCCGCTTCAGAAGCCAACGCAGCTTGCAAAGAAATACTTTTCTGATGTGAGAAGCGCTTGTCAGGGGGGAAAAACACACACTTAAAATCGGAGGCTTAGCTGCACCTACCATCCGCTCCTCTACAAAGAGGGGTGTGTTGCATCTACAGCTTCATCACAGAAGCGATCTTTGTTTCCACAGAGATTGGGGACATATGGCTGAAGCCAGGCCTTAAATTAGAAGACTCCTCTTTGAATTCGGCACTGATCTTTTCGTGGAAATGAATAGCGTATTCAATGCGAAGAAAGCTCCTGTTATGGTCCTGTCCATTTTTTATCTATCGATGTCATTTCCTTTTGTTGCTTCTGTATAATATTAGTAAGTATGACGAGGTCATCAAGCGAGAATGTGTGCCTTAAACATCTTTCCGCCATGTTTCAAATAGTTGAGAACTGATGCACTTGAATTTTTACTAGAAATTCTAGATATTTCTATTTAAAGGCATGGCAGGAATAGAGAAAGATGGGGAAGTATATGGAGATCCATGGATAACAGAACAAACCAAGCAGTGACTGGCCTATACCTAGGTCTACCAAATTTCAGTATTCTTTCTGGATTAAAACTGAAGGCACGCTTTACATTAAAAAAAATAAAAGTTTATCAGCCCCCAGAGTAATGGGACATACATCCTCCTTTCTACTGCCGGACAGCCCTCCAGGCGGGGCCCAGTCTCCCAGAATTACAACTGCTCTCCAGACTGCAGACATCAGTTCCCCCGAAGAAAATGGCAGCTTCAGAGGGGGATGACTGTGGGGCCTCACATCCCTGCCGAGCACCTTCCCTTCCCCAAACTCCACTCTCCTCCCACTGAGGTCCCTGTCCTCCTCAGGCTCCATCCCCAAATCTCCAGGAATTTCCCAATCTGGAATTGGCAACCCTATGTTGCTCCCTCTTGACTCAGGGATGGAATGAGACCTTCTGGACAGTGGTAATGCTCCCAGAATTCCCCCACACTTGTCAGCTGTACAGCAGGTTGCTTCAAGGAACTGTGACACAACTTCACTGCTTCCCTTGAAATCAGGGCTATTTTTGGACAGAAACGCACAGGAACGGAGTTCCAGCTGGCTTCAGAGTTGGCCATGCCCACTCTGCATGTCTGGCTACAGAGGGAAGGCCTGGAGAGCGACCCCCCCCAGTGACTCCAAGGCGGGCAGGCCGGGGGGGGGCCTGGAAGGATCGGGGAGGCATTTAAAAGTCCAAGGACTGACTTGCCTGGGCTTCCTGCAGCTGCGGGGCACCTGGGCAAGCCAAGAGAAGGCATGGGGTGTGGCCTAATATGCTACAACCACACCCCCCCCCCCCCGTTTGAAATGATATAAGTGCTGAAGTTACTGGATGAGAATGGGGAAGAAATACCACCAGCAGAGGATGGGGGGTAGGGTTGCCAAATTCAGTTTGGGAAACTCCTGGAGATTTGGGGGAGTGGAGCCTGGGGAGGACAGGGACCTCAGTGGGGTACAATGTCACAGAGTCCATCATTCAAAACATCAATTTTCTCTAGGGAAACTGTAGTCGGTAGTCTGAGTTGAGCTGTAATTCCAGGGGATCCTCAGGTTCCACCTGGAGGCTGGCATCCCTACCTCTCTGTGGGATGTGCAACCTGAGAAACATCAGAAGTAAGCCCCTGAACGCTCATACTGGAATAAACGTTGCTAGTCTTTAAGGCAGGGGAACCAAAGCTTTTTGAGCCTCTGGGCCCCTTTGCGATTTTGAGAGGGGGCTGAGGAACACTGCCCTGAAATGGCTGCCAGAGGAAATGGAGTCACACCCAAAATGGCTGCCTCAGGAGGCTGAGCCAAAGGGCATATCTCCCTCCTCACACCTCCTGGGAAGAAGATCCTGAAGGGGGGATGTAAGTAAGCCCAGATGTTTACCAGTCCTCCTCATCCTCCAGTGGAAAATCCTGTCATTTGAAGGAGGCCAAGCCAATAACAGCCCCAACCATTTTCTGAAAAGCTCAGCGGGCACCATGGCATCCACAGGTCCCACACTGGGAAACCCGGCTGTCAAGAGGTGTCACTTCCAACTGAACTCAGACCCCGGGGGGAGACATTCTTTCCGTCACGGACGGACGGGACAAAGAAGAGGCCGACAAAAACCCCATGGAAGCAGCTGGGGAGAGGTCCCGGGAGAGGCCCACCTTCCGGCAGCAGCCCATGAATGAGCCACTGTGAGGGTTCCCCAAGGGACCCGGGATCCTCCCTTGCTGTTCCACTCGGGGCTGTCCCATGGCCAAAGGGGGCTGGGGGGGCGAGGAGCCCGTTGGCCACCCCAAAGAGGGCCCGACCGTGGGAAAAGAAGGGTGGGACAAGTTTACGGTGAGTCCCACCGGAGTCGACTGTAACCCCATGGCTTGGTTGCTTTAAGACCTGGGCAGTGGGGCGGGCCAGGGAGAAGGGAGGCAATAAAGAACAGAAAGGTGATAACCAGGGAGGATTGCTAATCCCTATGAGCTCTTGCTCAGGGTAAAAGAGGAGAACGCAAAAGTGGGATTGAAGTTCAACATCAAAAAAACTAAGATCATGGCATCCGGCCCCATTACTCCTTGGCAAATAGAAGGGGAAGTCGTGGAAGTAGTGACAGACTTCACATTCCTGGGATCCCAGATCACCGCAGACTGTGACAGCAGCCATGAAATTAAAAGACGCCTGCTCCTTGGGAGGAAAGCGATGGCGAACCTAAACAGCATGATCAAAAGTAGAGGCATCACCCTGCCAACAAAAGTCCGCATGGTCAAAGCAATGGTATTCCCAGTAGTCATGTATGGCTGCGAGAGTTGGACTATAAGGAAGGCCGAGCGCCGAAGAATAGATTCTTTTGAACTATGGTGCTGGAGAAGACTCTTGAGAGTCCCTTGGACTGCAAGAAGATCAAATCAGTCAATCCTAAAAGAAATCAACCCTGACTGTTCCCTGGAAGGCCAGATAATGAAACTGAAGCCCAAATACTTTGGCCACCAAATGAGAAGGGAGCACTCACTGGAGAAGATGACCCTGATGCTGGGAAAGACTGAAGGTCAAAGAAGACGGAGACGGCAAAGGATGAGATGGTTAGACAGTGTCATCGATGCAACGAACATGAAATTGAGCCAACTTTAGAGGACGGCGGAAGACAGGCGGGCCTGGTGGGAGCTGGTCCATGGGGTCGTGAAGAGTCGGACTCAACTGTGTGACTGAACAACAACAACAATGAGCTGGGAAGTGAGGAGGGAGCTGCGGGTGCCAGCCCTATCCACTCAAACGTTCCCAAATAGGGGAAAGGCTGCCGCGACTAGAGGGGTGCAGTAACCTACTCCACCAGTGTGTCTGAGGTGCCGCCTTGCTCCATCCAACACTCTCCCCAACCTGGGCCCTCCCCGCCGCCCCGACTCTCCCCAGGCACAGGTGAAGTCTGACACTGGCTTTGAGGTGGCCCTGGGCTTCGGTTTTATTCTGCCTGACCAGAGCCAGTCTTCCTCACTAGGTGGGGCTGCAGCATTTCTAGGCGGGACCACACACTCCCCAGCCAATCCACACGTGAGAGTATAGTGCTCTCTTGAAAAGGGGCAGATGCACCCCTCCCCTTTAGCTGAAGTTGTTCACTAAATCTGCTTTACGTTATTCTACATCCTGTTTAAAGGGAAAGTTAAGGAGGAGGGGGGGGATATGAAATGATCCTATGCTAAAACCAGATTCGTATTCTTTAAATCGAGCCAGCCATGTCACAAAGGAAAACAAGGTTGCACTTACTTATAACCATTGTTCATCAAGTTGTCTTCTGTGCAGGTACGCATGGGGATGGCGCAGTCGAAGGCCAGCCATGGAGAAATGGCTTCCAAGCTTAGTACAATGTTCCAGAGCCTGAGAGTGCTCCCCCTCCCCTCTGTCTCCAGTAACTCCTTTCCGACTCAGAGAGAGCGATCAGACGGAGGAGTACATCGAAAGCCACCGGTGCACTCCGTTTACCACCACCTCGGACCTAGTGGCAGAGTGCAACGGTGTAAAGCACTTTACAACGGATAGAGAGGGAAGACAGATGTTCGCTCGTCTGAACGCCGGTAAGTGCAACGATTGCAACCGGCACAGATTCCGTTGTAAAGCCCCCGTCTGAACGCACCCAGAGGGTCACATGACAGAGGCAGGACCAGGACTCTCCCCTCAGCTCTCCTTTCACCACTGTAAGGAGTTGCAGAGAGATACCAGCAGAGCAGCCCACAGCGGGGAAAGGAAGGAGGGATGCGTGCCTGCACAGAAGACCACTTGAGGAACAACAGGTAAGTGCAACCCTATTTTCATCGTTGTGGCTTCTGTGCAGTCCCACATGGGAGAATAGCAAGCTCACTTACCAAGGAGGTGGATGTGGGCTGATTAGTGGAAGACTGATTGTAGCACCACTTTGGCAACAGCTGCCTCACTCCAAGAGTCCACGTCTATGGAGTAGGGCCGGACAAACAATGAGGGTGTCAGACGGGTGGCTGCCTTGCGGATGTCATCTAAGGTAGCCTGGACAGGAGAGCTTGAGCCCTCACGGAGTGTGCCGTCAATGCAATGGGGCAAGCTTTGCCTGCCTGTCTGTAGGCTGTTTTGATTGCTGATACCACCCACCGAGACAGAGACTGAGTGGATGCTGCCCTCCCTTTAGCTGCATCTCTTAAAACAAATGAACTCTTCTGTGCATTTTAAATAAAAAAGAAGTGCTCTCCTAACATCTAGTGTATGTAGTCTATTTGGATGGAGAGGTCGGGGAAGAGAAATACACTGGGAGGGTGATGTTCTGATTTATATGAAAGTGAGAGACGACTTTCAGTAAGAAAGCCAAGCTGGGTTTGAGAACCATTTTGTCTGCGTGGAACTTGGTAAAAGGTGGATCGCAGCTTAGTGCTCTCAGGAGTGCGGACTCTAATCTGGGAGAACCAGGTTTGATTCCCCACTCCTCCACATGCAGCTGCTGGTATGACCTTGGGTCAGTCATAAGTTCTTTCAGAGCTGTTCTCTCAAGGACAGTTCTTGGGAGAACTCTCTCAGTCCCACCTAGCTCACAGGGTGTTTGTTGGGGGGAGGGGAAGGGAAAGGAGATTGTAAGCCACTCTGAGACTTCTTCGGGTAGTGAAAGGTGGGGTATAAGTCCAATCTCGTCCTCCTCTTCTTCTTCTTCTTCTTCTTCTTCTTTTTTTCATTAACATTTTATTGATAAAATCTTAGTAACAATACAAAAGTATTGAATGTAACTTCTTCTTCTGTGCTCCGACTCTGTGTACAAAAGTAATTGCCACCAGAAAGGCTATCTTATACAAGAAAGACAGGTCAGACTTAGCCACTGGTTCAAAGGGTTTATGCATTAACTTTGCTCCATTGTGGCACAGGGTGCACAACAGGTGGGTACAAATCTTGTAAACCTTTAAGGAACTTTTTAGATTTGGGTACTGAGAACACAGAAGAACCTCTGATGCCCTTATGAAAGGTCGAGATGTCAGCTAAATGTACCTTGATGGATGAGAAGGCTAAACCAGTGTCCTTCAATGTTAACAAATAATCAAATATTTTATACAAATCACATGTGCCTGGCCTGACCCCTTGGTCTTCTGCCCACTTTGCAAACCTCCTCCATTTAGAAGAGTAAGATTTTTGAGTGGAGGGCCTACAAGATGCAACAATGACTTCATTGACTGTTTCAGATAGGCTACTTGCAGCAGAATCAGCCATGCTGTCAGACGTAGGATGTGGACATTGGGATGACAGATGGGATCCACCTGGAGGAGATCGTCTGCTGGAGGTAGAACCCTGGTGACTCCTTCGGCCAGCTGCCACAGAGTTGGAAACCACACCTGCTGGGCCAGTAAGTATACAGGTGGTATACAGGTGGTCTTGTCTGCTCTTAATTTGGCTCCCACTTTGTATAGAATTCCAACTGGGGGGAATCCATAGAAAAAGTGACCATGCCAGCATAACTGGAATGCATCCCAAAGCGATTCCTTGTCTGCTGCTACCCTAGAACAATAAAGGTGGCATTTGGTGTTGGTACTCAATGCAATGAGGTCTATGTCTGGGAAACCCCATTCCTCCAAGACAGGAGCCAGACACTGGTTGGCAATTAACCATTCCTGATTTATGACTGTGCTTCTTCTGCTCAGTGTGTCTGCCAGTGTGTTGTCCTGACCTGCAATGTATACGGCTGCTAGATTCACATTGTGAGACACCACCCATTGTCAAAAGAATGGTGCTTCACTGCACAACCACATGGAACCTGCACCCCCGTTTGTTCACACAGAACTTGGCCATCGTGTTGCTTGTTGCTAGCAGAATGTGATGTCCTCTCAGCAGCACTGTAAAAGAACAGCATTCCTAAAAGTCCTGAGCTCTAATAACTTGATGTGAACAGTGTTCTCTCTTAGCTGAGTTAGTCTGAGCTAGCTCACAGTTTTTTAAGCCTCCGGCTCACACATTTTTGCCTTAGCTCAGGAAGGATGGCTCCAGAGCAGACTAATTTATGCAGTAGCCAAGTCACCTGCTCACAACTTTAGTGCCAGTAGCTCAGAAAGCAGAATTTTTGCTCACATGACTTCGCAGCTTAGAGGGAGCATTGTATGTGAAGTCTGGATCCTGGCAGGGACCCTGTACTCTATATCCTGAGTTCCCCACAGTGTGCCCCCCATCCCCATAGGGAGGCACCCAAGAACATTTGTACATCATGGGACCATACCCGTAGCAGAATCCCTTCAAGTAAGTGAGGTAATTTTGTCCACCAGTTTAGGCTATGGGGACCAAGAACTTCTTCCACTGAGGGTGTATCTCAGGGTTGAATGCCCATTTAAACCAATTCTGGAGCCATCACATGTGTAATCTGGTCTGTGGAGTTACAGCCAAGGTTGATGCCATGTATCCTAGCAACCTCTGAATATTTTTGGCAGACTGAAACCTGTTGGCTAATATTTTCTGCACCAAAACAGTGATGGCCCTAGCCCTTTGTAATGGCAGGTATGCTCTACCCTTTACTAAATCGATCTTGGCCCCAATGAAATCAATAGATTGGGTGGGAGAAAGGTGGGATTTCCCCAATTAATAAGGAACTTTGGCTCTTGTAGGGTGTGCAATGTCAGGGTGAGGGTCATGTAACATTTTATTTATTGATTTATTTATCTTTGGGTTTATATCCTGCCCTACCCCGAAGGCTCAGGGCGGCTTCTTGGGAAGTGCCCACTAGTACCCAGTCATCAAGATATGGGTACATGATGTATCCCTTTAACCTCAGATACAATTCAACAACTGAGATGCGTTTGGTGAAGGTGAATACCCCTGGGGCAGTGGCAAGTCAGAAGGGAAAAACCATAAATTAATAAGTAATACCACTGTGGAGAAATCTAAGGTATTTTCTCCACATCTTACGGACTGCTATATGAAAATATGCGTCCTTGAAGTCCAGTACCACAAACCATTGATCCTTGCACAACAAGGGGAGGACCTCCTGAAGCGACAACATCCTGAACTTTGAAATAGGTAAGTACCTGTTCAGAGCCCTAAGATCTAAGATGGGTATTTCCCCCACCCACCTTTTTTTATTAATTGCAAAATATCGAGAGAAGAACCCTTTACCCTCCAAGCCTGGAGGAAATTCTGTAATGGCACCCCTGCACATAAGGGAGAAAAATCTCCTGCAACAAGAACATGGAAGAACCCACAGAGGACTCTGCAGGGTGATGAACTGGAGGCAGAGATCTAAATTATAAGAAATAACCCTTTTTAAATTGTGGACAATACCCAAGGCCATCTGTAACTTTTAAGCATGTGTCCACAAATTTAGAAAACCAGTTCAAAAAGAATGCTTCCTGTCCTAGTCAGAGCAGCACTGAACCTCTAGGGGGCTGGTCCCTTGGGGAGTAAGAAGAATGTTTACCCCTTTGTTTGGATTGCCTTTTGCTCTGGGCCTGCTGAGAATATGAAGCCATGTAAGATTGGTGTGAGGCTGGAGGGGCGCTATACCTATATTCAGGGTAGCAGTATGGCCTGGTAGATGAAAACCTCTGGGAGTGCCTTGGAAAATGCCATTGTTTAAAAGGCTGTCTGGGGGCAGGAGTGATCCCTAAGGATTTTGCTGTTGGCTTGTTTTTTCTGATGTGATCCAAAACATCATCTGTCTGGTCGCTAAACGGCTCCTGACCTTCAAATGGAAGGTCCTCTATCTTGGTCCTGGTATCCTGGGGCAGTGCTGATGACCTCAGCCACGAGTGTCTCCTAAGGACTATCCCTGATGCCATAGCAATCTACCATATGTCTGGCCGCCTTCAATCGCTGCTTGCCCAGTTTATGCCGTTCCAGAAGAAGTACTTTAGCTAATGTTTTTTTCTAGTTAGGGAGCAATTAAATGAATTATGACATGTGGTCCTGCAATAACATTTGATATCTTCCCATTATGGCAGTAAAGTTCACCACTTGTAGTCCCGTGGCCCTTGAAGAATAGACCTTGCAACCTAAGTCTATGGCCTTGTTTGTCCAGTGGGGATGAATGGGTTCCTGATCTGCCCTTTGCAGGGAGGACTTCAGATACCAAAGAGTTAGCTGGTGGGTGATGGAAGAGGTAGAAGCAGTTGTCTTCTCTGACTCTGTACAGATTTGCAAGCTTCCTGGCTAAGGCTGCAGATGAAGAGGGCTTCGACCATACACCCATTGCAATATCCCTAATTCCCTGAAGCACGGGAAGTGCCACAGGTCCTGAATCTGAAGCATACAGGACTTTCATGATAGGGTCAGTGGGTTGTGGTTCTGAAGCTAGATACTCCAGGTCAAGTGCCTTTTCCATCTGAATAAGTTATTTGGAGTAGAATTTCAAGTCCTCTGTCAGCAACAGAGCTGATGGCTTGCCCACAGCATCATCATGTGATGGCATGGAGGTATCTTCTAAGCCTGACTCTGAGTCATGATCTGGTCTCTCCTCCAACTCCGAGAGGTATGTGAAGTGAAGGTCGAGGGTCCTTGCCCTTAGTATGTTTGGTGGGCAGTTGTGGCAGTTGCCAAGGGAATGAAAGCCCCTGAGATTGCTAATCATAGGGTCCCACTGAGATGGAAACATCATAGGGAATGGGAACCATGGCTGCTGTTGCATTGGCCACAAAGGCTGGGCCTGGGGAGCCTGTTGTTTATGACTCTTAGCCAATCCCACAACGTAGGAAGGGACCTCGTAGACTTCGGCATCCAAAAAACTTGAGAAATGTGATGCTGTTCTCGGTGCCATAAACATCCCAACACTGACTGGTGTCAGAGATGGACAGTGTTGAGGAGATGGTGATCGACGCTCCCTCGACAACAATGACTGGCTGCTCAGAATCTACCTATTTTGAGATCATACATTTACTTTAAAGAGCGTGATAAAATTTGTAGAAAATTCGTATGGTCAAACAAAAAAGCTCGTATCAAGTGGAAGTTATTACAGGATAAAAAAGAAAGAGGGGGTTTTGGAGTCCCTAATTGGAGTTTGCACTATAAAACCTCCGCAATGGTTTGGATCAAAGAATGGCTGTCCTTAGAAAATAAGAAATTGTTAAATTTAGAGGGCCACAATTTAGTCATGGGCTGGCATGCATACATTTGGTACGGGAAAGGCTATACTGTCTTTAAACAACATATCATAAGGGGCGCATTGTTTAAAATTTGGTTAGAACTGAAGGATCGTTTTTACGATAAGATCCCTAAATGGGTGTCACCGCTAGAGGCTTTTATTAAACCCTCCCTCCTGACTCAAGATAATAGGTTATGAAACCTTATTAGATGCAAGTGACTCACTGAAATTGCAGGAATCTCTTGAGACTCAAAACATTAAACTTACCTGGTGGGAAAATTTACAGCTCACAGCACGATATAATAAAGATAAAAAGATTGGTTTTATCCGAGAAAAAACGACTTTAGATAAACTCTGGTTGTCTACAAATGATAAGCTAATTCAGAAACTATATAATTTTCTTCTGGATGATTACGTTCTGGACGAGATAGTGAGAGTTCCAATGGTCACATGGATGCAGGATTTAGGTCATAACATTGATTTAGATGTTTGGTTTAAGATGTGGAAATCGGTGAAGTATATGAGATCGATACCCTACAAGGAAAATGTATATAAAATGTTTTATAGGTGGCACTGGTCACCAAATGCTATGAAAATATCTCAAAGAACTGTTGGAAGTGTAAGAACAATGCCGGCACACTCTACCATATGTGGTGGAGATGCAAACTAACACAGCGATATTGTATATGGTACATGAGTTAATTAAAACAGTGTTAGAGATAGATATACCCTATCTCTCTGAAGTTTTCTTGTTAAATATGCTGCCAGATAAGTATAGAACTAATGAGAAATATGTAATTATTTATATAATCACATCTGCACGTATTCTGTTTGCTAAATTCTGGAAACAAGGGATAACGCCTTCTAGGACGGAACTAATTAGTAAGGTGTTGGAAATTGTAGAAATGGATAGGTTGTCAATTATATTACAAGGTAGAGATGAAAATATATTTAGAATAAGGTGGAAAAAACTTTATACTTGGTTAGAGAAGAATTACAGTTTATGACTCCATGTAACAGATATATCTTGTCACACAAGATATCATTTTTTCTTTTGTATGATGGTAACTTTGAAAATCATAAATAAAACGTTAAAAAAAATGGCTGGCTGCAAAGCAAGGCACTTGGTTGGCATAGAACTGGGGAGCCCTGTTGACTCCATGGGGAAACTGATCCTCAGGGTCAGGGTAATGGCATGCATTGGCGCCGAGGCAACAATGGAGCTGAGGAGAATTGATCAGTGCTGAGGAGAAGCTCATTATGAATTATTAATTATGAATGCTTCGTTTTCTTTTTCCGTTTTTAAGACAGTGATTACAATGCCAAGAACATTGGTTCCGATTTGTCTCCCAATTCTGATATCAAAGACGGAGGCCACTTATCAGGGTGGGCCCATTTTTCTGTCTGTGTTTCTTGAGCTCCCAGGGCTTTTCCCTACAAGGCTGCACAAGGCTGCCTGAAGCCTGGCAGCTCTACTTTCACGGGCTTTCGGAGTCAGGCGGTGGCATGCTGGGCACGAGACTGTATTATGCCCTATGCTGAGACACATCAGATACAACTTGTGGTCATCGTTTTGAGCCACTTTGGTTCCACACTTCACATTTTTTTAAATAATGCCATCCTACCGGCTCTGGTGATCAATGCAGTGATCTGAAACTGACAAAAAAAGATGGGAAAAGACACAGCTCAGAAAGACTCATGTTCTCCTTACGGCTGCAAGAAGAGAACTGGGGGAGAGTGCTTGTCCCATCTGAATCACATGACCCTTTGGGCGGGAAAGGAGTTCCTGGAGAAAGAGGGGGAGCACTCTCAGGCTCTGGAAAATTCTACTAAGCTTTGAAACACTTTCTCCACAGCTGGCCTACAACTGCACAGTCCCTATGTGTGCCTGCATAGAAGCCATGACAATGAACAGCCTATTGCTGAAAAAAATCACTGGTACAAGAAGCGGGCTCACCCTGGCTACAACCCAAGGTATGTCTGTTTGCAAGTGCCCAGGTTTTCATTGGGACTTGGTCCCATATCATCATGCAAAGGCCTGTAGCAATAGCTGCATCCCAAAGGCTGCAGTCAGATGGGCAGTTTGAGCTGATGTCCTTGTGGTTCCCTTCCGGATTTAAAGTGCACAATTGGACAGCGACATCTGCCTCCCTTTCCCCAGTTAATGCCTCCCCGTTCTGAGCCACCTTTGAATCAGAGTTATCAGGCACCAGAGAAAGTCCAGTCTTTATGGATGCCTGCACTTTCACCCCGCATTTCCTGCTCTCTGAAGCTTGTTGGGAGTGTGAATCTTCCATTCTGCCTTTGCCCCCCCTTTTTTATTTCTTCGCAATATGCGCATAAGTCAATGTGGCTACTCTCATGTAAATCTGCACACACATACCCATGTATTCCAAGACAGAGAGGTGAAATGAAGGAAGCTGAGTGGGGCTGCAGTACTTGGCAGAGGGATTGTGGAGCTGTCAAAATGGAGCAATGATTCAAATGAACGTTTCTGTGCATGCATGAAAGACAATTTTTTTAAGGATACTGCCCGACCACCCACTCCGTGGTTACCACACAGCAATAATCTGAACAGTCAACCACGGAGTGAATGCACGGTGAGGCAGGTTCAGGGTGGGATGTCTGATCCAACTCTCCTTTACAAAATGAAACAGAGAAATTAGAAGTGGAGCCAGAGTGCACCAAGCCTGTCATCTGACCACAGCCAAGGAAAGTTTAATAAGAAAAGTCCACTGCAGTGGCATACAACCGGAGGGAGGGGGGCTTCACTGATGTTAATAAGCCAGCAACAAAGCAGTGCTCCTACTTTCCATTTTATCTACATCCCCTGTTTTAATTTACAGACACCGATCCCAGTATGTTTAAAGGGCCCCATCCTCTCCCATCATTCTGAGCAGGGGCATAGCCAGGACTTTTTCGGGTGGTGGTGGTGCTGGGAGCACTATTTAAATTTAATTTAATTAATGAAGAGAACAGAGTAGTTCCTTACCCTAACTCCGGGCCAGTGCCAGCTGATGCACCATGGGTTAGCTCCTCTCTAGCCCCACTACCAACGAGCCCATGCAGAGCAGCCTCCTTCTCCAGAACAGAGCCACGTAAGCCCCCCCCACTCCTCCACCCTCCCCTTTTATGACAGACACCCTCCTCTTTTGTGACAGACTGCCAGCCAGCCCCCTGCCCAGGCAGCGCTCCGAAGCGCTGGAGCGACCTGAGAAGCTACCCTGGAAGGGAGCCGCTGCTCCCACTGTGACGCTCCCGCTTCAGCCCTGTGTGCCTCCAGCCAGATGCCACTGCACTTGGTGGGCAAAGAGTCATGCCAGCTTGCCCGAGCTGCACGCCGACACCAGCCAGCCACTCAGGCAGCCCAGAGTCACGTGCCCAATGAAGGTCCCCAACACTCCCCCGTTGGCAAGAGGGCCATGTCCCTGTGGGGTGGGGGCACTGCTGATTGGGGAGGGTGCATCATCCCCAACGCCCCAACACTGGCTACGGCCCTGCTTCCGGGACACCTTAAAACTAAATGTGTGCTCTTCAGAGAAGACTTAAGGCTAGTTGCACAGAGACCCCTGCCTTACCGGCTGTGTGCACAAATGATGTGGGACTAAGGGGTGGGTTCTCATGTCCCCCACCCCCCATGTGCAGAACACTGTGTGCCATCAGGAACTTACCACGCAATTCCTTTCCTGCACACAAGAAGGGGATCGTTTGGCTTTTGTGAAGGGGATTGTTTGGCTCTTGTGAATTTTACATTTCCTCTCAACCTAACCTACCTCACAGGGCTGTTTTGAGAATAACATGGAGGAAGGGAGATTATAGGTTTGCCAGTATCCAGGTGGGGCCTGGAGATCTCTCAGAAATTGAATTACAACATCTCACAACTACAGAGAACAGTTCCCCCAGAGAAAGTGGCTGCTTTGGGGAGGGGCCTCTGTAGCATTATCACCTGCTCAGGACCCTGCCTTCCACAGGCTCCGCCTTCCCCAGGCTCCGCCCCCCCATCTCCAGGAATTTCCCAACCCGCAGTTGGCAACCTCTGCCAAGCTAAACTCTTTGGGGAACAGTGGGATAAATCTGCATTAAGTAAATGAATCCTCCCACTAAGATCTAGTTTTCTATGCCTGGGGGACTTCCTTGGTTGTGGGGAAGTATTCAGTCACGTAAAGCCCCACTTATAGTCCAAAGTGGTAAATCCCAGTTTGGCCACATAAACTAGTAAGACTTTGATGCAATTTACCTCCATTTCATACTTGGGAATTTATTCCAAAGTGGTACTGGACTAAGAATCCTTCCGAGTGTCCCTAAACTGCAACCAAAGAACTGTACCTTTAAAAAAAACCCTTGCAACAAAGAGTATTTCAGTACATGTTACAATTCCGGATCAATAATCCTGAAAATCCCTGATGACGTGATTAAGCCGTAACTGCACTCAAACAGCACCTAAAATTAACAAGTCTAAATTAAGACTATACGCTGCACTTGAAAATGAATTGTCAAGGCTTCTGTGTCACCCTGATGTATTTGAACGTAGCATTCTGTCCCCCCTGCCCCAGCCAGGGTTATTATGGCTCTCTATTCACATTGTTTTTTATAGTGGATCTGGAGGCTAATTGATCTCTTCCAAACTGACGTCATCATGTGATAAAAGCTCTTAAACAAAAAATGCACTAAACTCAGTGTCGGAAAATTCTTTGTAAAGGAGACAAATCTCAAGGGCATAGCGGAACTGAATGGGAAGAGACACGTTCAAGCACTGATTTCCCAAACTCCTGACAACACCAGTTCACAAAGCAACAGAAGTCAAATCAAAGCAGACCAGGGGCCCAATTCCCCCCCCCACATGTATATATCTGACCTGTTTGCTCCCCCAGCTTTGCAACCTTCCTTCCTGTTTTCCACTAACCGACCCTCCCTGCACTTTCAGAAGCAAATAAACCACTAGCAATCCCAACTGCGCCATTCTTCCTAATTTGGGGGGGGGGGGGGTTTGGACCAAAAGGGGCACAAATAGCTGCATTCTTTGCTGGATGGAGACTATGAGGCATGTGCTTAGGGCCAAAACATGGGGCAGGGAGGAATGGATATGCTTTAGTGGGTCCTGCTTTCCACGCTCACAGGAGTATATACACGGGATGGGATCTCGACTCGTGCATGTAGGAGCTCTGTGAAACATGTCCCTGGGCCCAGAGAAATAAGACTTGGATCCATGGGATAGGGTCACCAACCTCTAGGTGGGGCCTGGAGATCTCCTGGAATTACAAATGACCTCCAGACAACAGAGATCAGTTTCCCTGGGGAAAATGGCTGTTCCGAAGGGTGGGCCCCCCTAGGGCATTATAACCTGGTGAGTTCCCTCCCCTCCTCCAACCCTGCCCTCCCCAGCCTTCACCCCCAAATTATGCTTGAAGAGGGATCTGGAGTTTACCCCCTTCTCTTTTATTCCCTCCTGTATACAAATGTCTCTCAGCCAGGAAAGACATCCTTTTTTTTCTTCTGCTACCATTTCCCGATTCCTTATCACAATCACTTATTATTCAAACTGTTTATATTTTGTAAAATCACCATAGTAACAATGAAGAGAAGGGGAAGGTAGCATGAAATAAATCCGTGCCATCCCAAGGAAGAATCTGGAGAGGAAAGGGGCAGGGCTGGGGGACTGTTTAGGCGCCATCAGACAGTTCTTGCAGGCAGAAAAGCTGAATGCTGCATGCAAGAAACTTGGCTACAGCACTGCCCTTGAAAGCGTGCGTGAAATAACCTGAACCAAGTGGAAAATATTCTTCTTTAAACATTAATTGTACAAGGACAGAAGTTAGGTTTCTGTGCCAAGAGCTCTTTCAGCGCTTGACTCGGCAGTCTGTACTCCTGTGTCTTCCAGACTTACAGAAAGCATCTTTTCTTTCTGAATTACAACTGGAAGGACACTCTTAACTCTCAAACAGCAAGAGTCAGAGGTCATTTCGGGGGGGATCGCGGGGGATCGCAGTTCCCCCGGGTGAGGTACGGGGGCGGGGCACATGATGAAGCCCCGCCCCCTGCTTCCGGCCGCCCCGCTTCCCGCCCTCATTCAGCCAGGAGGAGGCAGGAGAAGAGGGAGGGTAAGTTGCTTCCTCCCCGCCTCTCCCCATCCCTGCCTGCCTGGGGCCAGGGAGGGCCTTTGCGGGGCTTCCCTGCACTCCCGCTGGCCTTGCAGGTCCACCGCCGGGCCCCTCATGGGGCTCCGCAGTGGAGCTGCAAGGCTGGCGGCGGCCGGGACCGTTGGGGGTGGGGTGTGTGGCCTTATGACACACTACCAGTGATGTCAGGGGGTATGGCCTTATGACATACTTCCGGTGATGTCAGGGGGTGTGGCATATGCTAATGAGTTATGCCAATGAGGTCCCCTAGCTCTTTTTCTACGAAACGACCCCTGGCAAGAGTAAAAATGACCTGGCAGAATCCAACCTTTGTGACTTTGCATAAGCAAGTGATTATGAAATACCTCCAGGCTGGCAGCCCGGCCTGCTGACTGCCGGCCTGCATGTTGTGGCAGAGACACCACAGACTCCTCTAGGGCAGGTATTTCAGCTACGAGTCTGCACTATGAAGAACTGAGCGATTCTGTCGCATCCAATGCAGACTTGGGGGTGACTTGCCCCTCTTCCTTCACCAAGGCTGATTGAGAGGAGGCTGGGATAGAACAATGAATCATGCAGACAGCCTCCTCTGTAGGTGGACACTTTGGGGTCAAAAGAACCTATTTCATTAGTTAACAAATTTATTTGTTATGGCACACAAGCCACGCACAGAACAGGAATCACGGTACTGTAATGGTTAAGTGTGCTGGAGAGTGTTGCCATTCCCCCAGTGGGATCAGGGGGTCCCCCGATTTCAGGGGGTCCAATCCGCCACAGCCGAGCTGGCCAGTGGGGGAAGCCCCAACCAATATTCCCTCTAAGCTGTGGAGACGTGAGCAAAAATTCTGCTTTGTGAGCTACTGACATTAAAGTTGTGAATGAGCAATTTGGCTACTGCATAAATTAGTTTGCTCTGGAGCCATCCTTCCTGAGCTAAGACAAAAATGTATGAGCCGGAGGCTAAAAAAATGTGAGCTAACTCAGCTTAGAGGGAACATTGGCTCCAACCCTGAGAACCCCCTCCCAGCGCTGCTGGCGCCAGGGCAATGACATTACACAGGAATTATGTCATCGCATTTCCGACATCAGGGTGATACTCTAGGTTTTGGGCAAAACTCTTCGGTTTTGAGACCTAAAAAGCATTGAGTGTTGTTCAAAACCTAGAGTGTCACCCCAACATCAGAAACACAATAACATAACTTCCATGTGACGGCATCGTGGCACGCGCACTGGAAGAACCACAGGAGAGATGGGGAGCCCCCCCCTCCACCGGCAGCCAGGTAGGACCTGACAACCCTCGTGTTGGACTAGGACCTGAGAGGCCCGTGTTCCATTCTCCAGTCTGCCATGAAGCTCACGGGATGACCCTGGGCCAGCCTAGCCTACCTAGCAGGTTTGGTGTAAGGATAAAATGGAGGAAAGAAAAATCAGGTCTATCTCTCCAAGCTCCTTGGAGAAATTGCAGGAGGGAAAAATCTGATAAATCAATACTGTCTTATTTGCACTGGTAATCTTTTTTTTTTTTAATAAAGATTTTATTAACTCCCCTAAAAAGGGGAGGTATTTCGCTTAAAAGAAGAAATGGGAAGGGTAGACAGTGGGAGAAAGAGAAAGCTGAGTGATATATAAACTGGTAAATTAAACTGTTAGTAATGTCCAATTAATCTTCTTGAGCTTCTTCTGTGTGTTGTCAAACTTCTTTTCTTGGTCCGGTCACATGTAATTCTCTGTTAGTATGTTAGTAATGTTCCTTTGAATTTCTGTTAAAAAAAACCCTCTTCTGGGCGCATTCAGAACCGCTTCTTTGCGTGCTGGGTATTTTTACTGTCGCTGACGTGGAGGAGCTTCCTCTGTTATCTTCTCGTTCCGGCTTGTTCGATCGTCCTTCGGGTTGCTGTTAACACTCTCAGTTCATGCACTATAAATCCTCTTCTTTTCATGCCATTTCAGGAGGTCCCCCGCTTTGAGAATGGTATTAATTTCATTTTCGCTTTTTTATCCGCTCCCAAACTCTCTGCTGGGTCCTCCTCGCAACTGTTGACTTTTTTAAGTGCTTGCCAGGCACTCCTCGCTGTCACAGTTCAAACTTTTCCATTTTACAAAAATCCCGTCAGATTCACAGCCATAAACAGTCCAAACATTAAGCAGCCAGCTCTCACACACAAGCAAACGCCCAGACGGAAGTCCCTCCCTTCTTCTCACTCACTTTTGCCCAGCTCCGACATCTTTTCTTTTTTGTTTACTTTTAGAAAGTTCTTAAAGTGCGCTCCAGAGACAAAAACTTTTTCTCGCTTTATTTCAAATACATCAAAGGAAAACATCACTATCCGCTCAGTCCATTCCCCCCCTCCTTTTCTTTTTCGCTTGTACAAATAGAGGGTTAACCTCCTCGCCTTTTTCGCTGGGGGGGGGGAAGCGTTTTTAGTTCTTTTTCTCTGCATTTTGACAACTCACAGTTAAGCCGATCTTTTCTTTTTCCCTTTTTTTTCGGATGATCGCTTTATCACTCGGTGACGTCTGGTGGCTCCGCTAAACCCTGTGAAACGGGGTCACTCACGCAGCAAGGTCCATTGGGGCAGGGCATGGCGGAAGCCTCAGTCTCCGACCTCTCGGCCGAAAAAGAGACTCCCCCCTAGTGCGCCCTAAAGCGCCCCGGATCCGAGCTCCTCTCTTCCTGAGGGGCTCGTTCGGGTCTCCGCTCGCGCAGATTCCCTCCTCCACCGTGGGTGGGCGAGACGCCCTCGGGAGCGACCCGAGGATGCGTCCGCCATTCACGGGAGCCAAACCGGAAGCCTGCACTGGTAATCTTTGACTCCTAAAGAATGTACAAATATACAAATGTGTGTGGGGGAATCATTAATATGTACTTCCTGTAGAAGTCCCCCCCCCCCGATATGTGTGTGGGTCTTGTCTCTCTGTCACAGTTATCAGAAAGGATAGTTTTGGAGGACTTCATGGAAAAAAGGACTAACACAGAGGTAGCCTGAAGCCAAAACACAGGAGATTAATGTGCTGCATTTGAAGCTTGCTCAGTCTTAATCTAAGCCCCCAATTCAGAAGCAAATAAGGAAGAGTGACCGGGATCAGGCCTCCTGGCCTGATGTTTGCCATTAAACAGGTCATAAAAATTATTGACTTTGGCTCTTGACTCCCTTTAAGCAGTTTGGAAAGTCAGCAGGCAAGTTGCGAGTCTGAACAAATGCTGAATTTGTCTCTGCAGCAGAAGAAGGTGCAGGGCCCCGAAGAAGCAGAGTGGACTGTACCACTTCTGACAACAAAGGAGAGGGTGCCCTTACTGAAAATTCCCTTCTGGGCAAAAAAGACTCTGTGAAGTAGAACACAAGTACAGCAGGCAAAAAGGTTCAAGTCACGTGTGTCTGCTATGCTAGTTTTTTAGTTGCAAGAAGGTTTTCTGATTTTGTTTTAACTTAGGGAAAGTATTAAAAATATGATCCCCCCACCTGCATTCCAAAGCGACACAGTTCATTTCTGCTCTCTCAGGTTCTGCCACCTGCTGCAAGGGTAGCTGCAGCTCAACTTTAGTCTTCTGCACAAAAGCATAGCAGTCAATTTGTATTTCTTTTCCTTTCTGTCTCTGCTTTACACTGGCTAAAGCCCTGCTGCCCAAACCTTCATCCCAACTGTCAAAGTAAATGGGTTTAAACTCCAACAGGGGTAGCACTTCCATGGACTTGAGCCTACATCCGTGTGGTCTCTGAGATCTGTCCCCTCATGCACAACATGGGGGTTAAGGGAACTGTACAAGACCGGGACTAATTTAAACCATACGGATCTGCCTCCATCTCGTTCAGCCTGATCCTGAAGAAACGTTCTCTCGAGAGGCTGCTTTCTCAGGCCGCATGGCAAGAATCCAACCCAGGGAACTTGTGTTTCGTTACTGCTACGTGCCTGCCAATAACTGGCCTAGCTACATCTGAATCAGAGCCGGAAAACAGAGCCACAAAACTTAATGGTTCCCAAACAGTTTAACTAGCCCACCTGACAACATGCTCCAGTCATCTTTTTCTTGTTGGCAGCTTAAAAGTGAGAGAGAAAGACAACAAGAAAGCCAAATCGCTTACAGGTTATAAAGTCTTTCCC